>NW_006433381.1:226056-236116 GCF_000325575.1 Pteropus alecto | reverse complement strand
TTTCTCTTTTTTCTTTAGTGAGTCTAGCCAGGGATTTGTCAATTTTATTAACCTTCTCAAAGAACCAGCTCTTTGTTGCATTTATTTTTTCTATTTTTTTCGTTGTTGTTGTTTTGTTTTCAATTTCATTTATTTCTGCTCTAATTTTATTATTTCTTTTCTTCTGACTTTAGTCCTCCTCTGTTCTTCCTTTTCTAGTTTTCTAAGATGAAGTGTTAGGTTGTTTATTTGGGCTCATTCTTGTTTTTGGAGATAGGCCTGTAATAATATAAACTTTCCTCTTATGACCACTTTTGCCATGTCCCAAAAGTTTTGATATTTTGTACTATCATTACCATTTGTTTCTATGTATCTCTTGATCTCTGTTTTTATTTCCTCTCTGACCCAGTTATTCTTCAATAGCATGTTGTTTAATCATGTATCTGTGCTTTTTCCCCCTGTCTTTTTACAGTTGATCTCTAGTTTCAAAGCATTATGATCAGAGAATATGGTTGCTATGATTTCAACCTTCTTATATTTGTTGAGGCTATATCTGTGTCTCAGTATGTGGTTGATTCTTGAGAATGTTCCATGTACACTAGAGAAGAATGTATAAGCAGCTGTTTGGGGATGGAAGGCTCTGTAAATGTCAATTATGTCCTGTTGGTCTAATGTGTAATGTAAGGATGTTATTACTTCCTTATTGATTTTGTTTGGATGTTCTGTCCATATCCAACAGTGAGGGTATTTAGATCCCCTACACAATAGTGTTTTGTTCTGTTTCTCCCTTTAGTTCTGTTAGTGATTGCTTTACATATTTCATTGCTCCGTGACTGGGAGTATAGGTATTAATGTGTTATGTCTTGGTGCATGATTCCCTTTGTCATTATGAAGTGTCCCTCAGTATCTTTCTTTACCTTTTTTATTTTGAAGTCTATTTCATCTGATATTAGTACCAGTACTCTCACTTTTCTCTGAATGCCATTTATTTGTAATATCATTTTTGACCCTTTCATTTTGAGTCTATATTTGTCTTTGGAGCTGAGATGTGTCTCCTGAGGGCAGCTTATGGTTGGGTTTTGTTTTTTGATTGAATCTGGAACTTTGTGCCTTTATTATTGGTGAGTTCAGTTCATTTACATTTATGATGATTATTGAAATATGAGGTCTTATATCCATCTTATCTTTTGCTTTCTGATAGCTCAGTGTTTCCATTGCTTCCTTGTCCTTGTGTTTTTATTTTCTTTATTTCATTTGGCTTCCATGGGTTTTCCCTCTGGTTCTTCTTGTTTTATGTTATATACTTAAGTTCTGAATCTTTAGTGTGTGGATACAATTATGAATATGTAAAAGACAGTTATATCTATCTATCTATCATCTATCTACTATCTATCTATCTATCTATCTATCTACCTACCTACCTACCTATCTATCTATCTATCTATCTATCTATCTATCTATCTATCTATCTATCATCTATATTTTTTCTCGAGCCTCCTCTCCATTCCTATTTGTGAATTTGGATCTTTGAATCTTCCCCTTTTCAGTCATTGTTTTCTCAAATTTTCCTTATGTATACTGAATATTCATTAGTAACTTGCTATAGCAATTCTCTTCTTATTCTTTAAGCCTATAATGCCTTGTTCTTAGTAATGGTTTCACTCCTCTGCTTCTACTTTTCTGATAATCACCTTATTACTACTTATGTTTTGTTTTGTTTTGTTTTGTTTAGTTTTGTTTTGTTTTTGGTAATTTTGTTTTAGGTGAGCTGACCTTTTACAGTATTTCCTGTAGTTCAGGCCTCGTAGTGGAGAATTCCCTCAATTTTTATATGTCTGGAAAGGTCTTAATTTCTCCTTCATAACTAAAGGAGGACTTAGCTGGATACATTATTAGGCTGGTAAGGAGGACTTAGCTGGATACATTATTCTAGGCTGGTAGTTCCTTTCACTTAATATTTTGAATATTTTATTCCATTCCTTTCTGGCTTATAATGTCTGTGCTGAGAAGTCCGTTACCATCTAATGGGTTTTCCTTTATAGGTTACTGTCTTCTTCTCCCTGGCTGCCCTGAGCATTCTGTCTTTGTTGTTGATTTTTGATAATTCTAATACAATGTGTCTTGATGAAGGCTTTTTGGATTGACATAATTGGGTGTTTTGTTGACTTCTTTAATTCTAAGCTCCAGCCCATTCCTTACATTTGGGAAATTCTTGTCGACTATTTCTCTGAATATGCTTTCTAGTCCCTACTCCTTTTCCTCCCCTTTGATAATGCCTTTTATTCTTATGTTTCCTCTCCTGATGGTATCAGCTAGTTCTTGTATTTCTCTTTCATTGTTTTTCATTCTTTGGTTTTTCTCTTCTTCCTTCGGATTTACTTCTAGATGTCTGTCTTTAATATCATTGATCTTTTCTTCCATTTGGTCAAGTCTATTTCCCAAGTTTGCAATTTTATTTTTCAACTCTTGCAGCGTATTTTTTTTTAACCTCTAGACGGTCTATTCTGTTATTTTTGAGGGTTTCAATCTCCTTGCTCTTCTCATATAGGTGTTTTTCAATTCCTGAAATTGTGATATGACTCGTTTTGGAACTCACTAAGTTTTTCAGAAGTACCATCCTGAATTCTCTGTCATTTAAGTCTCATATTTCTATGTCTGTAAGCTTATTTTCTGGAGATTTTTCTCTTTCTTTCTGAGATGACTTGCCACCTTGGTTGTTTATAGTGTTTACTGGACTATTTCTCCACCTGGGCTTTAATGGAAGTGTATTTTGCTGTTTTTCCAGAAAGAAGATTTATAATATAAAGGTCTCTCTTTAGTCTGTTGCAAAGATGGCCCTTTTCTTTTGGTTTCCAGTAGGTGGTGTCTCAGCCTCTTAGATTCCTGCTTTATATAAAGCCTTCATAATGCCTTTTTATTTTCTTGTAGATAGTTAATCACTCTCCTTACCCTCAGTCTGAGTCCTTGTCATTGTTAGCAATAGTTTCAGTAGTGTTTGCTCAGATTCCTTGGGTTCCATGGTGTTCGGTCTCAGAAGATATTGTTGGAAGGGCCCTCTGGGTTGGGGGTTGAGGGCTGCGGCTCAGCCTCGGTTTGCAACCGTGGCTGGTAAAAATCAACTTGTTTCTCTGCTGTTCTGCTTCTCTGCTTTCTGCCCTGATGATTGGGCCCTGCCACCTGCTGTGTGGAGGTCACAGCACTCACAGGCATGGCTTTTCAGGGAACTCAACGCACCTTCTCTCCTCCTTTTCCTCCTATAGGGAGCTCTGGCAGCTGCCAAAGGCAGATTTTTTATTTCTTCCAGTCCACCATCTGACACGTGGGTTTCTAACCTGTGGTAGCTCTTATGTGCAGATACCACACTCAGACGTGCCTGTGTGCAATTTGGGTGCTTTTTGTTGAGTTTTAGATGTTCAGCTCATTGTTGTCTTAAGGGGAGCGATGTGGGGATTTCTCTCACTTCACGATGTCTTTCCAAACTCTAGATATATTTTTGATAAATAATGTTTTCTCTTTCTTCACTGTTATCACTCTAGTCGGGGCTACTATCATCTCTCATATGGACCACTATAGCTGAGACCAAACTGGTCTCCCTGCTTCTAGTCATCCCCTCTCTCCCATCAGAGAAGTAGCCAGGATTTAAAAGCAAGGCAAAGTAAGTCTGTGGTTTCTGGGAAATCAAGTAAGTACAAAAGTACCACTTTTTGACCACCTTTACTGTAGTATGTATTTCTACAATTTTTGTATATTTTAGACTATTCTTTCACACTGCTTCCACAACATCTTTCTATCCTTGTCTTAATTTCTATCATGTCAACATACCATGCTTGAAAAATGATACCCGTTTTTGAGAATGCTACCCTACTGATCCTGCTTCTGATTTTAATCCATTCTTAGTACAGCTGCTAGAGTGATCTTTTCCAAAACTATAAGTCAGATCATGTCACTTCCTTGCTTCCCACTGTACTTGGATAAAATCCAAATTTCTTACCAAGGCCTATGATCCCCTGAAGTTTCAGGCTTCTGCTTACTTCTACAACTTTCTATCCTACCACTCTTACATACACATTCTCTGCTCCAATGACATTGATCTATCTTTAGTTTCTGAATCAGGCCATCCTAATCTAGCTCTTGCACATCTTATCCCCTCTAACTGGAACATTCTCAATGTTAGCTTCAAGAGACAAGGATCATGTCTATCTTCCTCACAATTCTGTATCCTTATGCCTGCTAAGTATATATATTATTGATTCTTAGTGTTTATTGAGTTAATTAAATTAAGGGATATCTGGGTTGTGGTTGTCTTGTGTGTGTGTGTGTGTGCACAAGCGTGCGTGCGCACGCATGTGCATGCATGTATGTATGTGTGGGAATCGATTTTATGACCCTGATGGCATAATCCTGTACTTGACTTCAAAATTAAGTGTTCAGATGCTTTATTTCTGATTTTACCAATGTTCAAATAGTCCCTTGGTAGCCTCAAGAGAATCTGAAATATAAAATTGAAAATATTTGAAGGATTAATAATTTCTTATGAAAATGTATATATGGATGGATGCTGAGTAACAATATATGCCCAACATTTAGCTCTTTTATTAAAGTTTATTTAAAGAATGGAGCAGTTTATTAAGGAGTATAGATCAGTGTGCTCAATAAAAAGCCTGCCAATTTTTCTATCTGTAAAGTGTGTCTTTAGGCTATAACTCATTTAAAAAAGTGCTCTTTTAATTGCAGATGAATTATTAGTTCCTGCCTGTTTGTTGTTATAGATAATGCAATTTACTAAGCTAAATTGAACAAGCTTTTCTCTTACTGAATCCTCGATTATTCTGATCATAGTTTTTTGTACAATTGAGACACCTGCTTGCACATAGAATTGGGTTTGGCTGTGGAGAGCTGATTTTAATTTTATTGATGAAAACATTGGCTTAAATTAATCTTTTAAAAATATGAGTCCATGTTTCCATTTTAACATCAGATGATCATAATATCAACAAAGACCACAAATACAAGTTTGCTTTTACTTAACTATAATCATTTCCCTGAGCATAAAGATTTGGTCACTCAACTTTAACAATATTCATTCCTCTTGTGAAAAAAGAACTCCCAAAAGATCATTGTGTGTCATTAAGGGAACTTGATAAGCCTGACATGGTAAAGACTGTGATCACTAGGTGTCATTTCAAGATATGTCTTATGACATCTAAGACCTAAAAGATCTGAAAGGGGACCCTGGTGATGGAGATTTAAATTAGAAGAACTGTGGGTTGAATGAGATCAGCAGTTGCCCAGTCTGCTTGATATATCTAAAAGAACTAACTTTAAGAATGACGTATGCTAAGTGAAATAAGCAAGACAGAAAAAGTTGAAAATCACATGATATCACTTATATGTGGGATATAAACCTAAAAGCAACAAATGAACAGGACAAATGGAGACTCATGAACATGGACTGTAGACTAGTGGTTACCACAAAGTAGGGGGTGGGGGAGGAGGGGGGAGGTGGACAGGTTAAAGGTGGTCAAATATAGGGGGTAGGGGGAGGGCGAAGTGGGTAAAGGGGATCAACTATATGGTAAATGAAAGAAACTGTTTTTTGGGTGGTAAATACAATAGAATATACAGATGTGAAATGATAATGTACACCTGAAAACTGTATAATTGTATTAACCTATGTTACTCCAATAAACTTAATTAAAAAAAAAAGAATGATGCATTTGGTGTATAAACTAGAACTATGATTTTGATATATAAACATATGGTTGAAAAGAAAAAAAATCCATCAACTAATTTTCTATTATGTTGTCAAATAACTGATTTAACTGATTCTTATATAATTTCATTGAGATATAATTTATACACCATACAATTCACTGACTTAAAGTGTATAATTCAGTACTTTATAGTATATGTAGAGTTGCACAACAATTACCACTATCTAATCTTCTGAAATCATTAACCTGCTTTCTGTCCCTATGGATTTGCCTATTCTGGACATTTCATATAAATGGAATCATTTAATATGTGATTTCTTATGACTGGCTTCTTTCACAAGCAGAATGTTCACTACATTCATCTATATCGTAGCATGTATGATTACTTCATTCTTTTTAATTGCGTTATAAGAGTCCATTGTATACCATATTTTATTTACCCATTCATCAGTTGATGGACATTTGAATTGTTTCTAATTTTTGGCTATTATGAATAGTGTTGCTATAAACATTCCTACATAATTTTTTTCTGTGGACATGCATTTTATTTTATTTTATATTTATTAGTTTCAAGTATACAGTATATTGGTTAGACATTTATATAGTTTATAAAATGATCCCTCTAATTGCTCCTTCTCTCTTCTGGTTTTCCACCTAGCCAATACATTAATGCTAACTGCATTCCCTATGCTGTACGCCCCATCCCTATTACCATCTATCAACTAATTTGTACTTCATTAACCCTTCACCCTGTTCTCCCAGCCACCCAAGTTCCCTTCCCTTCTGTCCGTCACCAAATTGTCCTCTATATTTGTTTGTTTTTGATTAGTTTCTTATTTTTTGTTCCTTAGATTCCACATATAATTCTCCGTCTGCCTTATTTCACTCAGCATAATAACCTCTAGGTCCGTCTATGTCATTGCAAATGGTACGATTTCATTTTTTTTAACGGCTGAGTAATATTCCATTGTATATGTGAACCATAATATCTTTATCCGATCGTCTGTTGATGAGCATTTAGGCTGTTTCCATATCTTGGCTATTGTAAATTGTGCTGCCATGAATATTAGGGTGCATAGATGTTTACAAATTATTGTTTTGGTTTTCTTTGGATAAATACCCAGAAGTGCAGTTGCTAGGTCAAAAGGTAGATTCATTTTTAATTTTTCAAGAAACCTCCAGACTGTTTTCAGCTGTACCAATTTGCAAACCCACCAATAATGTATGAGGGTTCCCTTTTCTCCGCATCCTCTCCAACACTTGTTGTTTTTTGATTTATTGATGACAGCCATTGTGACAGGTGTGAGGTAATATCTCATTGTGGTTTTAATTTGCATTTTTCTGATGATTAGTGACCTTAAGCATTTCTTCATATGTCTATTAGCCATCTGTATTTCCTCTTCGGAGAAATATCTGTTCAGATCTTCTGCCCATTTTTAAATTGGATTATTTGGTTTTTTTGTTGTTGAGTTGTATAAGTTCTTTATATATTTTTGGATATTAACCTCTTATCAGATGTATCGTTACCGAATATCTTCTCCCAATCAGTCAGTTTTCTTTTTGTTTTGTTGATGGTTTCCTTTGCTGTACAAAAATGGAATGCATTTTAAATTGTTTTAAATATATTCTTAGAAATGGAATTCCTGGGTTATATGGTAATTCTATTTAACCTTTTAAAGAACTGCCAAACTGTTTTCCTAAATAGCTGCACCATTTTACATTACCACCAGTGATGTATGAAAGTTCCAATTTCTCCACATTCTCATCAAAACTTGTTGTGTCTTTAATTATAGGCATCTAGAGGATGTGAAGTGGTATCTCATTGTGATTAATCATGTTTATTTTTCTGATGGCTAATGATGTTAAGCATCTTTTCATTTGGTTATTGGCTATTTGGATATGCATTTGGACAAATGTCTAATCAGGTACTTTTCCAATTTTTTAATTAGGTTATTTGTGTTTTTATTGTTGAGTTGTAGCAATTTGTTGTATATTATAGATAAAATTCCCTTATCAGAAATGTGATTTACAAGTATTTTCTCCCATTCTGGGGGTTGTCTTTTTACTTTCTTGATGGTATTATTTGTAACACAAAGTTTTTAATTTTCATAGAATTTTATTTACTATTTTTTTTGTTGCTTGTACTTTTGATGTCATATCTCAAATGATTGACTAAACCAAAGTCACAAAGATTTGCTCCTATATTTTATGCTAAGTTAGTAAGTTTTGAAATTGGGAAGCATAAATCTTCCAACTTTCTTCTCTTTCAAGGTTTTTGGGCTATTCTGGGTCCATTGCATTTTTATATAAATTTTAAAATCAATTTGTTAATTTCTTCCAAGAAAAAGAGGTAGGACCTTGCTAGGGATTGCGTTAAATCTATACATCAATTGGGAGAATATTTTCATCCCAGCAATATTAAGTCTTCTGATACATAAACGCAGAACATCTTTCCCTGTATATATTTTTAAAAATTTCTTTCTATAATGTTTTGTAGTTTTCAGAATATGAATTTTTATTGTTTTGAAATTTATTCCTAAGTATTTTCTTATTTTCAATTCTATTTTAAATTGAATTTTCTTTATTCCTATTTCAGTTTATTCATTGCTACTGTATAGAAATACCATTGAATTTTGAACCTTGCAAACTTATTGAACTAGTTTACTAGTTGTAGTGGCTTTTAGTTGATACCTTATGATTTTCTATATACATGATAATGTCACCTAAAAAAAGAGATAGTTTAATTTTTTCCTTCCAATCTAGATACCTCTTTGTAATTTTCTTGTATAATGGCCTGCTTATAACTTCCAGTACAATGCTGAATAAAAGTGGTGAGAGCAGACATCTTTGTCTTATTCTTGATGTTAAAAGCAAAGATTTCAGTATTTTACCATTAAGTATGATGTTACCTCTGGGTTTTACATGGAGGAATTTCCCTTTTATTCTTTATCTCATTGAGGAATTTCCCTTTTATTCTTAATTTGCTGAGAATTTTTCTTTTAATCATGAAAAGACGTTGGATTTTGTGAAACACTTTTCCTTCTTCTATTGAGATGATTATTGATTACTTTCTTTTATTTTGCTAATATAGTGTATTCCATAGATTGATTTTTAGGTGTTAAACCAAGTTTGCATTTCTAGAATAAATACAACTTGGCCATGATATATAATCTATTTTATACATTGATCAGTTAACTTTGCTAGTATATTTTTTGAGATTTTTTTGGGTCTATATTCTTTAAAAGTACAGATCTGCAGTTTTCTTTTTATGTGATGTCTTTGTCTGATGTTGGAATCGCGGTAATACTTACTGACTTAATAGAATGTGTTAGAAAATATTTCTTCTTCTTATATTTTTGGAGAGAATTTATGAAGTCATGTTAATTCTTCCTTTAATGTTTGATAGAATTCACAAGTGAAACTATCTGGGCCTGGACTCTTCTTTCTGAGAAGTTTTCAATTATTAATTTGATCTATTTACTTGTTATAGGTCTATTTAGATTTTTAATTTTTTCTTGGTCAGTTTCAGAAGATTGTGTCTTTCTAAAAATTTGGCCCTTTCATATAAGTTATCTGATTTGTTGGTATAGGGTTAACTCAGACCATAGCCCCTCCATATACTCAGAAGACTGATAGCTGACCTGCCAGCAGCCAAGGAAGACAGTACACAAAAAGCTTTCAGCAGGGCCTGCTCCCAAGGATGTTTTCTGCTGCTCCCATGGACATTATCTGCTCCTGTAACCAAGCAGCATATCTTGCTCCCGTCTGTCTAAGAAGGCATCCTCTCCTACAATGAGATTACCTCTCCCTCTGCTTGTGTGCATGAAAAACTCTGCTTGCTCTTGGTCAGCAGCAGTTTTTCTTCCTGTAACTTCAACCTACTGTGGCTGAAGTTTCCCTGCCTTGTGAGTAATAAACAGCATTTCTCACCCCTCTGGTTCTCCTGGTGGTTTTTTCCAGAATATGCAAACCCAGGTGCAAGTTCCAGGCCTGGGGCTTCTGTGTTACAGTTGAGATACAGTTTTTTATAGTATTCCCTCATAATCCGCCCCCCCCCCACGCACACACCTGTAAAATCAGTAGTGATGTTCCTATTTGGTTAACTGATTTTTTTTTAAATTTTTAATTTTCAATTTTTTTGTGACATTGGTTAACAAAATCCAGTAAGTTTCAGGTGTGCAATTTAACAATAAAGCGCGCGCATGTGCGTGCACGTGCACGCACACACACACACACACACATATAGCATATATATACATGCTATATCTATATCTATATATCTATATATCTATATCTCTCTCTATATATATATACACACACACACACACATCAAACTTTGTATGGTATGTGACACAGAAAAATATATA
>NW_006433381.1:209198-225770 GCF_000325575.1 Pteropus alecto | reverse complement strand
ATCACTTATGTGTGGGATATAAACCTAAAAGCAACAAATGAACAGGACAAACAAACAGAGACTCATAGACATGGACAATAGACTAATGGTTACCAGAGGGCAGAAGGGAGGGGGAAGGTAGATAGGGTAAAGGGGGTCAAATATGTGGTGACAGAAAGAAATCTATTATGGGAGGTAAACACACAATGTAAATATATATGCCTTACTGTTAAAATGTACAGCTGAAACTTATCAGATTTTGTTAATGAATGCCGTCATAAAAAATAAATTAATTTAAAAAATAACCCTAAGAATTGATCTACCATATGATCCAGCAATCCCTCTACTGGGTATTTACCCCAAAGACTTGAAAATTCATATCCTGAAAGATATTTTCACACTGATGTTCATTACTCATGGTGGCCAGGATTTGGATGCAACTGAAGTATCCTATGATAGATGATTGGTTAACTGATTTTAAAAATAGATATTTACTTAAAATGTTTCTTTTAGGGATCATATCGATAATGATGAATATAATGTGCACTTCTACTCTATAATCCCACCACCCAAATATAAGCTAAATATAAAGTACATATACACATATATGTTTATATACATTTAATATTCTGTAGCCTGCTTTTCTCCCTAATGTCCTGATGTTTTATGTCCTTTTCTTCCAGCTTTATTAAGATATAATTCATATGAAATATTATGTAAGTTTAAGATGTACAATGCGTTGAGTTGAAACACTGTATATTTCAAAATGATTACCACCATGGCATTAGCTAGCACCTTCTTCTTGTCATATAATTACCATTTCTATTTTTCGTGATGAGAACATTTAAGATCTACTCTTAAAGCAACTTTCAAGCATATAATACAGTATTATTATCTATAATCACCGTGTTGTACATTAGGTCTCCAGAACTTGTTAATCTTATAACTGAAAGTTTGTACCCTTTGACCAATAATCTCCCCATTTCTCCCAACCCCAAGCCCCTGGTAACCACCACTCTACTGTGAGTTCAGCTTTTACTGATTCTGCAAATAAGTGATATCATACAGTATTACTCTTTCTCTGTCTGACTTATTTCACTTAGCATAATGCCTCAAGTTTCTTCCAATTTGTCACAAATGGCTGGATTTCCTTCTTTCTCATGGCTGACTAATATTCCATGTGTGTGCGTGTGTGTGTATGTGTGTGTATCAATGATTTCTCTCTCTCTTTCTACACACACACACACACGCACACACACACATCAGATACTCTTTATCCATTCATTTGCTGATGAACACTTAGGCTGTTTCCATATCAGGCTATGGCAAATAATGCTGAAATAAACATGGAGGTGCAGATCTCTCCGAGATCTTGATTTCATTTCCTTTTGTAGCTTATTGTTTTAATCTTCACACAACAGAAACATTCTGTCATGTTGTTAAAATCATTTTTAATGATTTTAATAATATGCTTAATATACCAATTTATGAATATAATACAATTTAATCTCTTATATTTTTGAATTTTTAACTTAATTCTTATGTTTTGATATTATAAATCATACTGCAGTCTTTGTATATAAATCTTTCTTACATATATCATTCTGCATCTAGTTTTGTATCTTCCCATTATTTCGGGAGCACTTTTCATATCATTAAAAACTTTAAACACCTAATTGTAAATGACTATATAATGTTGTACCATATTTAACAACTCTGCTATCATTATACATCTGGATTATTTCCACCTTTGGTAGTATAAGTGTGGGTGAGCTGAATATAATAGTGCTTAAGTCTTTAGCTGCATTTTGGATTTTTTTTTTTAAGATATACTGGGTCAAAGGGTTTGAATTTTTGTTTTTCCCCCAAATTTTGCATTAAGGCAGAATAATGTTCCATTATAGAGACATGCTATTATTGATCTTACCTTACTGTATTTTAAGATATCTTATATTTTTGTTGTTAGGGATAATACTAGAATAACATCCTTATACATGAAGCTTCGACTGAATTATATGAATAGATAATTTTTAAAGGTTATTATATGAATATAATAGCTAATTTGCCCTCCAGGAAATGAATGACAGTTTATAGTCTTACTCCCAGAATATGAGAGCATTTTTTCTACTTTAGCTTTTCTAATATTGAAGTAGGTTGTTATTTTTAAAATCATTGTTAATGTGATAGATGATATCAACATTAATCAGCAAAAAGGGGATCAAAATAGGGTATCCATTGAGAGAAATGGGTAAATTTTTTGAAAGTCTTTAAGAAACAGTTGTGATGATCTCAAGGTGTAGTTAGGCATTTGTATAGGCATTTTGGGCTATATTGAAAAGGTATAGGAATACCAGTAACCTAGAGACAAGACTTCCAGGTTAATAAATATGATGATGATAATCATTACTATTATAAAACAAAAATACTGTTTACTTATTAAATTAGTCTCTAGGAGACTAAATTAAAATATACATTACCAAGGATTCATCTTTAACTTTCTCCATTGGCTCATTTTCAAGGACAATTATGTCTGATGAATTAGTTGATACCTGGGACCCTAAAAAGGTTAAAATAGGAATTTTTAAAAGGAGAAAACATCAAAAACTGTTTCTTTAGGCAAAGTAGAGTAAGGTTACCAATTGGAAGGTATAGACAAATGCCCGGGTTCATGCTTTGTGGTAGCAGTAGACATGAGTTGTGGAACAGCAAGATAAATTTTCCTCAATTCTCAATTCCTAAAATGGAGAAAAAAAGAAAAAGAGGAAAGGAAGTACTTATATTTTTATTTTGCCAGAGTGTAACTTCAAAGTCTTGTAGCTACTGACCAGTAAAGAAGACGTTATTAAGTCATTAATGTATTGCCTCCAGAGAAAATGGGATCCTTGTTTTGCCCAAGATGTGTGTGCACATGCATGCAGATACAAACAAACACAGAGTTAGTCTCTGTACTGTTCTCCCTATGACCTTGCTCACTTGACAAACTTATCTTCCTTCTCCAAGTATCACCTCCTCTGCAAATCTCTGACTTCCCCAAGCAGAGTTAATAATAGTAACAGCACAAATAACAATAGCTAACATGTACTGATGGCTGATTCTGTGTCTGATAATCGATTAGGCATTTTATATGTATTAAATTACATTTAATACAAATATCCTTCTAATGAAGTAGATACTACTATTATTACCATGTTCAGATGAGTAAATGGAATATCCAAGTGTTTAGGTAACTTAGCCAAGGTCATACAACTAGTAAAAAGTGAAATAGGCTCAAAAGGCTATATTGCCCTACTTTACAGTGTTTAATAACCCAGATAAAATATAATATTCACATTTCCATCCCTCAAAAAAAAAACATAAAAACACAACCTGGCATAACATACTGCAGTAAATGATATTTTGTTTTACGATTCAATATGACAAAAATAGTATTTTATAATTATTCATGGGGTGTGATGTTTTCATCATTTTTTATACTTAAAAATAAAAGAAAGAGAATATTGTAGAACTAGGTGTTGTCATTTATCTAAACCTAGAAGCCCAAATTAGATGCATTGCACTATTAGTGAAAAGTTCATTGATATATTCTTTCTGACAGTTCCATGTTCTTTTTATTAGATGGCATTTAAAGTTATGTACAGTGTCCTCGATACTGAATATTTCAAGGAATTTAGCCCCATTTTCCATCTGTCTTTCTCTCTATCTACCAACAGACAACTCACTGCTGTTCCTGATAAAAATTCTTCTAAAATATAGATTGCTTATACTGTCTTTAATTGCCTTCTTGCTATAGTGAAAGTTACTTACCTCACTGAACCTCAGATTCCCCATGTTTTACACAAGGGTAATAAGGTCAAATTATTTCTTAAAATACTGTAAACCTAATTTAGCTCTAATATGGAAAAAAAGAAGATGAAAGCATTAATAGGATTAGAATTGTTAGTTGGCATGGTGATGGATTGAGAGTATGCCCTTTTAACTACTACTATTCATTCTTTGTTGAAAATCCTTTTACAGTAAGCCATAGAATCAATGAAAATGTAAGAATATTAGATATAGTCAAATGTGTTAATTAAAGAGAAAGTAAAAACAAAAACTTGGGGCCCAGAAACTTAAATTGATGAACATAATATCTAATGTTAGAAAAATCCTAGAGTGAACTGTTTAAATTTTAGAAAGATATATTTGCTTCCTTAAACTTCCCACCCTACCCTCTCTTCAGATAAACTTGCCAGTTGTTCTACAGAGAATGAAGAAGCCACAAGATGGCAACTTTCCACCACAAGATCTATAAATTTACCTATACTTTCACCTATCATTTCTGACTTCCTTCCATTTCTAATTGAAGATGAAAAAGTCCTCCTGTGTATGACAAATCCTTTCACTGGAGCTTCAGAAACTTTCTTATTAATGCATTTTTTTAAACTTCTTGACCTGTAAATTAAGTCTGTGTTTTTTTTTTTTTTTCCTTCAACTATTTCCTTTTTTCTGGCTCCTTTTCTTCAGCATTTGAAAGCTTATTCAAGTCTCCCTTACTAAAGAAAAAAATATTCTGATATTATCCCTCAAAACCTATAACCCCAATTTAATCATGAGAAAAAGTATCAGTTAATTTTTAAAAATCCTTCTCTGACCCCATGCTGTAAACTTATTCTCTCTCTTCTATCAGAGCTAATCTTTGTGAGAGTTGTCTCCAATCACTCAGTGTTCTACTTCTTTACCTTCAATTTACTCTTCAGTTTCTATAGTCTAGTTTTAACCTCGCTACTTCACTGATATGTTTTGGGCAGCCTTCTCTTGACTAACAGCCTTTCCTTGGCTACATATAAAAGACATATAGTTTTTGAATCACTTGATTATCTAGTACCATTTAACATAGTTGTTATTATTGAAATATGTTAGTCTCTTAGCTTCCCTACTGGTTTTCCTGGTACCTCTTCTGTTACTATTTTTCTAGTCACTTTTGTAGATTTCTCTGAATCTGCTCACATCTTAAATATTGGTATTTCTCAGAGCTCTATCCTTGCCCACCTTTTTATTTTGCCTCTATCCTTTGGTAATTCAGCTATTCTTGTGACATTAAATACCATCTCTATGCTTAAGGTTACCAAATATATATCCCCAAGTCTCTTTCCTTAATTCTTATCCATATCTCCAATTTCCCATTGAATATCCATGCTTAGATGTACTATAGGCAACTCAATCTCTATGTAATCTGACCCTTGCTCACATCTCCACTGTAAACTGTCTTTTTCCACTTATCTAACACTCTATGGTTCTGCTGTATTGAACTAATTTTAGTTTAATCCATGTTACATGCTCTCTTAGAATAATCTTCCCTATCATGTTATAGGTTTCAGTTTAGAAGTCACTTTCTCCAGAAAACCTTCTTTCTCTTAAACGTTGATTTGATTTCTCTCCTCTTTGCTCTCAGAACACTCTGTATTTCTTCTCTCATTACATTTAAAACAGTTATTGTTTTTACCTATTTAATTTTTTTCCTCTTCTACTAGACTGTGATCACATAGAAGGTAGATACTGTACTTATTGTGTTACATTTGTATCCCTGTTGTAGGCACACAATAAGTAGATTGAATGTACAAATTAATGGCTTTTAGGATCAAGCCAGTCTAAATAAACCTATTGTTTTCCTTTGGTAGAATTATTACACTGATATATCATATGAAAGCCTGGTTTATCAAATGAATGATCTCCTGTGAGATATGCAGATGTGAGCTAGTTAAATGGATTCTAGTAGAGTTAAATGGATTCTAGTAGAGTTAAATGGATTCATACCCAGTTGATAAATCAGATTAATGATTAATGCCAACATGTAGAGAGATCTATAGTGGGAGTCAACAAGTCTCTGTTCTATATTCTATCTTATTCAGAATTTTCTATTACTGACTTGATTGAAGACAGAGAAAGTGAGCTTATGAAATGTTAAGGTGACATAAAACTAGGTGAAAGTTAATAAAAATGAATAATAAACTTATGATTTGAAGTGGTCTTGATGATTTGGAATAAGAGACTAAAACAAACATTGACATTTCATAGGAATTAATACAAAACTACAGGTTAACGTAGTTATTTAATTCATTCAACATTCAAGAAGAATGGGTCATATAACTATTATGCTCTGGTCACTGATACTTGGGGTGAAAAAAGAATGAACTATAGTCCCTGCCACTGAAATGCTTACATTGTAATAAGTGTATTGAATATAGGTCATGTCATATAATAGTCTCATTACATGTTGCAGTCTCTATGCAGAGAATATTGAATATTGTGTGGTGTTCTGGGCATCATATGAATTTTTATAATAATACCCATAAAGTATAATATTTATCTCAATGTAAATTTTAAGCATTAAGCAGGATAATTTAGATTATGCTCTTGAAACAATCTCCAAATCTTGGTGGTTTATAACAGCAAAGTTTTATGTCTCATTTATATAATATATTGGCTGGAAGTTCTGCTCCACGACTTTTCACTATGTAATCTGGAGTGTTGGAGCAAACACTATCTTTAGTATTACCATTCATTGTGGAAGAGAAAAAGGTAGTTGTAAAAGGCACCATATTGATAAATAAATGCTCTGGCCTGAAAGTGAAGCACGAATGTAAGCAATGACTTTTGCTTACAAGTAATTGGCCAGAATCAGTCACAAGCTCCACCAATCACGATGGGGCCAGGAAATACAATCTTATCATACGCCTAAAGGCAAAGAGATATAAATAGTTGGAGAACAGAATTAATGACCAACATGACTATAAAGAATAAACAATGAAATATATCCTTCAACATTGGACTTTATCCACTCCCCTCCTAAGAGTTATAGTGTTAAAAATTCCAATTTTTTTCTATAAATTTCCACACACATGCACACATAGATTTTCTCATTAAATATGGGATCATAGCTGTATTTTATACATCTTATAGATATACTCATACATAGCTTTTTACCTCAGTCTCTGTAATAGCTGTATAGTATGTCATAGTATGGATATATCTTATTTTAACCAACCACTCCTTTATGGAAAGGTGATTGTTCTATTCCCAGATTTTGACCATTTCATTACATATTGCACCATCCTTGTACATTCATATATTTCTAGGCATATATATTTGGATTTCTGTAGTATGGATTCCTAGAAAAGGAATTCCTTAATACTATACATTTTGCTGAGTACTTCGTTTGCCTTCCAAAAGGTTGTACCAATCTATAATCTCATAAACAACATATAAAATTGTATATTACATTTCGAGAATAATTTTGATAAACATTTGTTTGGCAGAGGAAAACATTAGATGATAAGAGATTTAGAAACCACATAAAAATGAGTAATGATTGAAGACTTTTTTTGTCTAAACAGCTCTTAAGACCTTATACTCATTACTTCTAGGTTTGCTTACTGGAATAACCTTGAAAAAAGACAAATCCTCTTTGCACATGACACTTCTGGTTATATCTTGATGGTCAGAACTCAATTACCTGTCCATATGCAGTTGCAAGGAAGGCTGTGGAATGAAAACTCCATTTTGGGGGACTACATACTGAGCCAAAAATTGGGGGCGACATAATCGCTATAGAAATAGTTCGATAGCTAGTAAGTTTTTGCTATGCTGCTGGAACTTTGTAGTTTCTTATAACCATGTTTTTCTTCTATGTTTGTTTCACTTTTTACCATTTTTAACTCTTTTGCTATCTCTCAGATGTTCCTTCCTCATTATTCCTCTTATCTCTTGTCGTACCCCCCATTTCTTGATATGTTATTTTTGTGTCTCCATCTTTGTCTTTTGCTTGGTCTCCTCTCTCTGTTTCTCTGTTTTCTCTATTTCTCCGTATCTCCTCTGTGGATGTGTATTTTTCTCTTCCCACTTATTTCCTCTCCACCTGTCTCTATCTTTTGACGTCTCTGTTTTCCTACTTCTGTATTTCTGACTCTCTCAGTTTCAGTCTCCAGGTCTCTTTCTTTTTAACTCCATTTCTAACTATGAGAGCCAATAATAGAACAGGCTGCCACTTCATAAAGTTTACATACGACAGGATATATTTGAGAATAAAGTAAATATTGGGATAGTGTAAAAATGATTTCTTGATTGGTAAATTTTTGGACTACATAATTACTGAGGTTACTTCCAAATTTGAGTCAAATTGAGAACCACATTCCCTCCTCAGTGAGTAGAATATCATTAACCTTATTGAATCTTTGTTTTCTGACTGAAGATCTATTAAGACCTCAGGGCCATCTCCATATGAGTACCACATTTCATTGTAGATGACTACAGAATTAGAAGATATAAGAAATTGAGATTTTGTTGACTACAGAACAGCCTCTGAAAGTTAATTAACTTTATCCCTAATATATCTGTGATATATATGTGGGCCGTGTGTCTGTGTAATTTCCTGTTTTTGGGGAAATTGGTACAAATGGCTGATACAAATGACTATAAATATAAAAATTGTCTCTGGTGGTAAGAATGTCTTAAGAAATAATGTAACTGCATATTATCTGCAACCTAGCTGACATATCTAGTTGGGTCTTTTAATTGTGTCAAACTACTTTCATGAGCTTGATTTCGTTTCTAGAGTTATGAAGATGTCATACAGATACTTTAAAAAGTTAACAGGAACCAGGAAACTGACATACCTGATACTTTAAGGGAGGAAAAGAGTAAAGTGGAGAAGGTAATTTATAAACTACACTTGAAAACCATTAGAGCATAACATCATTACAATTATCTGTCAAAAGATTTACTTCAATTATATTTTTTAAAAACTCTTGTCAAAATGGCCCTACTCATATCAAGATTTCGTACTCCAAGAACAGGAGTATTAATGGCTTCATTAGCCATTGTGCCAGCATCTTCAGTCTTTAGAATTCTTCATGTGGCCTTTTGGAATTTTTACATACTGACCTTAAAAAATCGGTAAACACAAAGTTCTCAGGGGAATATATACTTCATGAGTAAGAACCATGATGTATTTATAGCCTTGGTGACAGAAGACTCTTTTTGGGAAAAAAATAATTTTTAAATAGTTGAATGGCAGTATTATTGACATCTTATAAAATATTATACATGTCCTTAGACATTTTTTTCACACAGCAGTAAGTTTGTTGTAAAATCAACAACACGAAAAAGTTATCAAATAATAAAACCTAAATTGCAGCGTAAGATTTCCAGGGGTTAACCTGAGCTGCTTCTGGCACTTTTAGTATTTAAACAGATGTGCAGAAAGTGATGTAAGAAACATGGTGGAATGAGAGACGTCAACAGATCTCTCCTCTTGAAACAACAATAAGCAATGGTAAATATACACAAAAGATTCAAAACTGAAGTATATAACATAAAACAGAGGGAAAACCCACAGAAACCAACAAATATTAAAAACAAAAAGAAACAAACAAAACAACAACAACAACAACAACAACAACAACAACAACAAAAGACACACAAGAACAAGGAAGCAGTGGAAACACCAAGCTACCAGAAAACAAAAGATAAAATAGTTATAGAAAAACTTCATATTTCAATAATCACCCTAAAAGTAAATGAATTGAACTCACCAATAAAAAGGCACAGAGTTGCAGAACAGAAAAAACAAACAAACAAACAAACAAAATACAAACAAACTAACAAAAACAAAAACATATGCTGCTTCCAGGAGACACACCTCAGCTCCAAAGACAAATTAGACTCAAATGAAAGAGTGGGAAATGACATTTCAAGCAAATGGCATTCAGAGAAAAGTGGGAGTAGTGATACTAATATCAGATGAAATAGACTTCAAAATAAAAAAGGTAAAGAAAGATACTGAGAGACACTTCATAATAATAAAGAGAATCATGCACCAAGAAGATATAACATTAATATCTATGCTTGCAATCAGGGAGCCCCAAAATATGTAAAGCAATTACTAACAGAACTAAAGAGAGAAACAGACCAAAACACTATCGTAGTAGGGGACCCAAATACCCCATTGTCAGATATGGACAGATCATCCAAACAGAAAATCCATAAGAAAATAACGTCCTTAAATGACACATTAGACCAACAGGACATAATTGACATTTACAGAGCCATTCATCCCAAAAAAGCTGGTTATATATTCTTCTCTAGTGCACATGGTACATTCTCAAGGATTGACCACAAATATAAGAGGTTTGAAATCATACCAACCATATTCTCTGATCATAATGCTTTAAAATAGAGATCAACTGAAAAAAGAAAGCAAGAAGAACCACGAATACATGGAGATTAAACAATTTGCTATGAAGAATGACTGAGTCAGAGAGAAATAACAAGAGAAATCAAGAGATATATCAAAACAAATGATAATGATAGTACAACATATCAAAACTTTTGGGACACGGCAAAAGTGATAATAAGAAGAAATTTGATATCATTACAGGCCTATCCCCAAAAACAAGAATGAGCCCAAATAAACAATCTAACGCTTCATCTTAAAACACTAGAAAAGGAAAAACGAATGAAGCCTAACGTCAGCAGAAGGAAATAAATAATAAAAATTAAAGCAGAAATAAAATAAATTGAAAACAACAACAACAAAAAAGACAATAGAAGAAAAAATGCAACAAAAAGGTGGTTCTTTGAAGAGATTAATAAAATTGACAATCCCCTGGCTTGACTCACTAAAGAACAGAGAAAGGACATAAATAAACAAAATTGGGGATGAAAGAGGGGAAATTATGACTGACATCACAGAAGTACAAAGGATCATGCAAGAATACTATGAAAAAGTATATAACACCAAATTTAATAACTTCAAAGAAATGGACCAGTACTTAGAAAAACACAACCTTCCTAGACTAAATTAAGAAGAATCGGAAAATCCAAATAGACTGATCAGCAGTATGGAAATCGAAACAATCATCAAAAACCTGCCAAAAAGTAAAAGTCTAGGACCAGATGGCTACTGATATCAGCAAATTCTACCAAACATTCAAACAAGATTTAATAGCTGTTGTCCTCAAACTCTTCCAAAAAATTGAAGAGGAGGCAATACTTCTCAACTCATTTTATGAGGTCAATATTACCCTGATACCAAAACTTGGTTAAGATAACACCAAAAAAGAAAGCTACGGACCAATATCTCTCATGAACACAGATACAAAAATCTTAAATAAGATACTAGTGAACCGAATAAGCAACATATTTAAATGATTATACACCACTATCAATTCAGATTAATACTAGAGGCACAGGGATTGTTCAACATATGCAAATTGATTAATGTGAAACATGACAGAAACAAATTAAAAAATAAGAATAATATGATCATGTATCAATAGATGTAGAAAAGCCTTTGACGATATACAACACACATTTATGATCAAAACACTTAACAAAATCAGTATAGAAGGAAAGTATCTTAACGTAATAAAGGCCATATATTACAAGCCCTCAGCCAACATTATACTTAATGGTGAAAAACTAAAAACCTCCCCTCTTAGACCAGGAACAAGGCAAGGCTGTCCCCTATCACTGATGTTATTCAGTATAACATTGGAGGTCTTTACAAGTGCAGTCAGGCAAGAGAAAAATATAAAAGATATCCAAATAAGAAATGAATAAATCAAACTGTCACTCTTTTCAGATGACATGATTCTCAATGTCGAAAACCCTAAAGATGCCACAAGAACACTACTACAAACAATGAGCAAATACAATAGAGTCTCTGGATTCAAAATCAATGTTCAAAAATCCATAACATTCCTATACTCTAATAATGAAGTGTCAGAAAAAGAAGTGGAAAAAATAACTATTTTTGCAATTGTAACAAAAGGAACAAAATACCTAGGAATAAATCTAATGAAACATGTGAAGGACCTATATAATGAAAACTATAAGACTCTATTAAAAGAAATTGAAGAATATACAAAGAAATGGAAATATATTCTATGTTCTTGGATTGGAAGAATCAACATAGTTAAAATGACTATATTACCTAAAGCATTAATTATATAGATTTAATGCAATCCCTATCAAAATCCCACCGCTATTTTTTAAAGAAATAGAACAAAAAAATCACTAGATTTGTAGGGAAGTACAAATGACCCCGAAATGCCAAAGTCATACTGAGAAAAAAGAATGAGGCTGGAGACATAACTCTGCCCGACTTCAAATTATACTACAAAGTGACAGTAATCAAAACGTCATAGTATTGGCAGCAAAACAGACACACGGACCAGTGGAACAGAATCAAGAGTCCAGAAGTAAACCCATATTTACATGCGCAAATAATTTTCCACAGAAAAACAAAGCATTCCATGGAGAAAGGAAAGCCTCTTCAATAAATGGTGCTGGGAAAACTGGAAAGCCACCTGCAAAAGAATGAAACTAGACTGTTGTCTATCACCATACACCAAAATTAACTCAAAATGGATTAAGGGCCTTAATTAAAGACCTGAAACAATAAATTGCATAGAAGGAAACATAGGAACTAAAATTAAGGACCTGGATTTAAAGAGGATTGTATGAATTTGTCCTCAAAGACAAGAGGAGTAAAAGCAAAAATAAATGAATGAGACTACATCAAACTAAAAAGCTTCTGCTCAGCAAAAAGAAATAATCAACAAGGCAAAGAGACAACCATCCGAATGGGAAAATATATTTGCAAGGAATGCCTCCGATAAGGGCCTACTATCCAATATATACAAAGAACTCATACTACTCATTAATAATTTTAAAAATGCAATCCAATAAAAAAATGGGCAGTGGGCCTGAACAGACACTTCTCTCAAAGAGACATACACATGGGCAACAAACATATGAAAAGATGCTCATCATTGCTAAGAATTAGAGAGATGAAATTCAAAACCAGAATGAGATACCATCTCACACCTGTTGGAATTGCTGTTTTCAACAGGGCAAGTAATAATAAATGCTGGAGAGGATGCAAAGGAAAAGAAATCCTTATACACTGCTGGTGGGACTGCAAATTCATACAACCACTATGGAAAATAGTATGGAGTTTCCTCAAAAAACTAAGCATGGATCTACCATATCATTCAGCAGTCCCTCTACTGGGTATTTACCCCAAAGTTTTGAAAATTCATGTCCAAAAAGATATTTGCACTTCGATGTTCATAGCAGCATTATTCACGGTGGCCAGGACATAGAAGCAACCAAAGTGTCCTACAGTAGTCGATTGGATAAATAAGAGGTGGTACATATATACAATGGAATATTACTCAGCCATAAGAAGAGATGAAGTATTGCCATTTGCGACAACAAGGATGGACCTCGAGATAATCATGCTAAGCGAAATAAGCCAGACAGAAAAAGTTGAAAACTACATAATATCACTTTTATATAGAACGTAAACCTAAAAGCAACAAACAAGACTAATAAACGGAGACTCGTGGACATTGACAATATAGTAGTGTTTACTAGAGGGTAGGGGGTCAAGGGAAAGGAGAGATAAAATGGGTCAAATATTTGGTGACAGAAAGAGATCTAACTCTGAGAGGGGAACACACAATGTATTATATATACGCCTTACTGTTAAATTGTACACCTGAAACTTACTGGATGTTGTTAACTTATGTCGCCAAAAAAAATAATTAATTAATTAATTAATTGATTAAAAATAAAAATAAAATAAGATAGGTAAGTAGACAGATAAATGATAGACAGATAAATGTGTGGAACTATATGTCGGGAGCTCAGTTGTCACATTTCTGAGACATTTCTTGATTAATGACAATATTTCAGCCAGTTGAACACTGCTAGGAGATTGCTTGCACTGGCCTTTCTCTTTGTTTTAATTGGCAGTATAGCAGATTTTCCCTTTCAATGGGAAATCTGAATCACCTATTGAACATGCTACAAAATTCTTTTCTTATTGTATGTTTTTTTGTCACTTAACATATACAGGTTGTTCCTCACTCTCTTGCACTTGACCAAGCACTTTAGTATACATGTATCTCCACAGTTAGGTTATAGCTCCTTGAAGGCAAGGAGTGATGTTTTATAATCTTAGACATGGTTTATGACTCCCATAACATCGAAATTCTAGAGCAAAAATCATTTAGTAGTAGTTAAAAACTAAGGTTTTGTAATCACACAGACCTAAATTCAACTCCTTTTTCCTTAATTTACTATTGTGACCTTGGATAAATCACAAGTGTCAGTTTTTGAAAAGTGAAATGAGGATAATAACACTTCATTAGGTCGTTGATAAGATAAAATACCATATAACAGTTTAGTACAATGTTTGGCACACACGACATGCTCAATAAATTATAATTATTATTATGTATAGTAGTCATTCTTCAAAATTTGTGGAATTAATAGACCCATCTGTAGAAACAAGATTGGTAAATATACAGATTTGAAAACTTAATATGTCCAGTTTTTCTAATCCCCACTGATTTTAATTGACAAGAAAGGGAGCGTATGAAATAATTCTGAGGTTAACATATTCAATTCTAATGATTATTTCACTGGTCAAAGTCAAACATTAAGTATTTCATTTCACAAAAAGAGGAAGGGGTTAATTAAATAGGGAAGTAGAAATATTTTGGAGGCAGTTATTTTCTATCCATATCTCTGAGTATCAGTTATATAATACAGTTCTTATTTTGGGTGAAAATTATAACAATAACTACTGGAGAGAAGTTTTTTTTTAATAAAGCTTTTCTCGAATAATCTTTAAATTTTTTACCATTTATAAAATATTAGAGTTTTTAAACTGATATTCTTTCCAAGCAAATTACAGTCCTTGCGTTCAGACAGAAATAGTGAAGGTACAATCATGGATAAGATGGGTTGAGGGTAAGGAGAGCATGGCAGACTCTTAATATCTAACCAGCAAGGTAGAGTTGGTAACTGAGTGAACACAGGAGGAAGAATTAAATCAGAGATGAGACAATGTTCTTATCAAAGTCACTGAGGGTGATAAAAGTTGTAAACAGAGAGACAAGACAGGAGAGCTTGTGTGCCTGTGGTTCAGGAAAATTTTGAATAATAAGCTTTCCTTTCAAAGTCTAGAAACTACATAATCTTCTGAACTGTGTATAACAAAGAATTATATGGAGTTCATAATGATATTTTCAGAGTCTTGGTTTAGGTTCTCCTAAAAGCAGACCCAAAGATAAGGGTTTGGATGTAAGTAGTTTATTTGGGAGGTGATCCCAGGAAGTACTGCAAGGGAATGGCAAAGTCAAACTAGAAGGGAGGAAAAGCAACTAAAGCGTGTTAATGAGCTGTTTGCCCCTCAGTCCTACTGGAACATACCAAGGGATGAGGGAGCTGTGGTATTTATTCACCAACTCCTATCATTGACTGAGAGTCACTCATGGGATGTTAACAACCTGGAACTTCCAGTCTGCCACCTATGCTGTTCAAGCTGCTTTTGCAGATGGAGAATCCTTCTGGCAGAGAAACATAAGAAGACGTCTACAGATGTCTTTAGGTGGGCAAGAGGATAGGGAAGGGTAGGATACCAACAGTGTCCACTACAACTGGAGCAAGGACACATCTCAGATTTGTATAATGATATACTTGATAAGAGATATTCCATTTTAAACAAACAGGTAACTTGGGGTGGAGGAGGGGAACACTGAAACCTGCCACTTATTTGTATTACTTGAACCCTTGATATGATGTTATCTACATTAATATTCTTTTTCTATTCATTAAATATTTATCGGTAACCTATTATGTGTCAAGCTCTATGCTAGATGTTGAGAAGACAACAGTTACTAAGTGACTACTCTAGTAAAATTTACGTTCTAGTGGTCAAGGAGTTGGGCAAAACAACTAAGCTAATTAATGTTACTGATTCATTAAGAGTTTCAACTCATTAAAATATAAACATGAAATAGTAGTATTTTCCCCAATAATTTCTACCTATTGTGCTCTACTGTACTTATCTTTTTCCATGAGGAGATAGAGAGAACGATAAACATCTCAGTTTGTTTCTATCATTTTTTTTCAACTGTTTTCAGAGTTTCATTCTGATTTTAAAGTGTTTGTCTTTACTTACTCCAAGCTCTTATCTGATTTAAATATTCTCTTCCTTTTTCTTCAAACAGATGGCATGTGCCTCTAATGGCTAAGAATTTGGAGCCGACATAGTAGGTTCTCACACATCTCCCCCCTTCCTCCTCTTTCTCCTGTGCCACCTCCATTGGTGTTATATTGAGAAAAGAGTAACTGGGGAGAGGGAAAGGAAAAACACATACTTGTGACCACCTGTGTCTTTTCCTTGGTTAGTCATAATTGTTCTAACTGCTTATGGACATAAACAGGTAGTCGTTATAACAGGCCTGATGTTGAGATGATCCCCCCAGCAACTTATCTGGGCATTGGAAGTCCATTACAAGATTTGCTTATATGTTCCCTTAGAAATTCAGATGGCGGCATCATACCACTTTCTTCCAAGGTATACTCATCTTGCCCCATGTTGCAAAGCCTCTGGCAAGAATCATATACTTACCCAATCCAACTTGGATCTTCAGTAATATGCCAAATCTACCCTCCATGTTTCTTGGGACCCAGAAATTTGATGTGTTGGGGATGAGTAGAGATTAGTCATGGACCCCTTGTCATCTAAATCTCTAA
>NW_006433381.1:197740-209138 GCF_000325575.1 Pteropus alecto | reverse complement strand
CATGTCAACTGGGAAAGAAAATCCTGTCTTCTTTATCAGAAGGTGACCTCTTCCTCCTCCTTCCCAGGATTATTGTTTATTGACGGAGTAGGGGTGTGATGATAAGTAACTAGCTGCATGGGATAGCTGAAATGGTGTTCTCAGACAACAAATTCTGGAAGTATTCTGAATTTAGGACATCAAGTGGATGTTTGAGGTCAATTCTTGCAAAAGAGGATGCCACCCAACACTTGATATCATCCTATTACCCCTGCATTCTGGATAAGGTTCTGTACCTTTAGGTACAAACAAATTATTTGGAAAACAAATCTTTGTATGGAATTCTGGATTTTTAAATGTTACCCAGAGGCTGCTTTTGCCTTTCCAGTCAGGTTTGCTTCCATCCATTTTTTTCAGGAATCACTGTGGTTTCACCTTCACGATCCCCTTTGCCATTTTTATATCTTTGGTTTATGATGAGCCCGATGTACCTCTGTGGTGCTTATATTCTGATTCTTAAAGAATCCTATATGATTCTTCATATAGGTAACCAACTTATCAAAAAGACTTAATTAGGTGGAGCAATTTAAAAATGGTTTTGTTTTTCCCCAAATGCCTAGTCAACCCCTACTGATGATGCTTTAGTCATCCCCTTACTCTGTTGTCCACATATGTGCGTGGAGGGGAGCTTAACAATACTTCAATCCAATTTGATACTGTTTTCAGATATTTTTGGTTTTGGAACTGTTTAATTCTAGTTGTTCATGATTAAGTACTGTCGATTTAAAAATGTCAGTGTCAAAGTTGAGTAAAAACTCTTCCTGTCATGTAAATAAACAAAATAACTAAGTGCTGATCAGTCTTCTGAATAAAACAAGCAAGGTGGTAAGCTAGAGAATGACAGAATGAGACTAAGATTGAGTAATTGAGAAAGGCCTTTTTGCGGGACTGAAACCTATAGGATGGAGGAACTAAATGCATAAAAAGTGGGAAGGCCTATCCCAGAATGAAGACAAAATACAAAGGCTATGAGGAGGAAATGACCTTGGCATGTTCTAGGGACAAGTAAAATGTTCATAGTGGCTGGAGCAGAACCAAAAAGGAGGAAAATGCTGTGAAATAAGATCAAAGAGGCAACTGGGGTCCCTCCTGCGGCTGTTGAAAGTCTAATGGAAGTTCAGATTTTACTCTAAATCCAGTGGGAAGCCATTGAAAAGTTTTAAGCAGGGAGCTTTGACATAACTCAACTGTGAACTTCCATATTTTCTTCTATTTGCATAAAAATAATCCCAGAAGTCACCAGAATGTCGTTTTTTCTGTAATGTGTCTTTGAGATTTGTGCAATTATAGATGCTGTTTTTTTTTTTTTTTTTTTTGAGGCCAAGGTCTGTGATTCAAACTTCATGTTCTTTTTGACTTTTCAGCTCCAAGGAAAGTGAATAATGAAGCCACCATTTCTTTTGACCCTTGTGGTCTGCTCTGTAGTTAGCACAAAACTGAAGATGGTGTCAAAGAGAAATTCTGGTAAGTTGCTGGCAACTTTTTCACTATTTGGTCAAAAAAAAAAAAAGTGTGGTTTTGAGAGCATCCATAGAGTATCTATGCCTTTAACTATGAATTTCTTTAAACAAAAACACTTATATTTCAGCTATATTGGAAAGTAGACAAAATAAAAATGAGATTTTAGCCTAACACTGAGAAAATGTTGAGAAACCAGTGCAATTTTATTCAACTTCAATGACAGTATACTCTCAGTGGACAATGAAATGTTAAGGGCCTACTTCAGTTGGTTAAATTTGCTAGTGAATATATACCTGCAAGCAAACATTTTCAGATGAGAAGACAGAAAACCTTTAAAAAATATATCCTTTGCCTTTTAATTGAGTGTGCAGTGTTATGGTTTAAATGAAAGCTTTTGACAAATATCAGTGAGCTTTAGTTCCTCACATCTTCACATTTGTACTGAATCTCTAACAGGCAAAGATTTAAAGGCTCCAAGTTCAGAAATATAAGCTAATTGCCTGAAGAGGAATTTCTTGAGAAGAAATACCTGTTCCTAGAACATGGTGGTCTGGCAGGCAGCCATAATTATACTGTAGCCAGGAGCTTTCCCAATCAAAGCTTAATCATTGTTTAATAACACTTGGATATATGTCTCTTTCGGTCTTGATTATACATCCTAACTATAATTATAAACCATGCATGAGATTTTAAGAATTTGTTTTCTGTCTGTAATCATTCCAGTAAAACAATAAAGAATGTATTATTATATAGAAACAAAAGACTACAATAGGGCTTTCTGCTGGCTTCTAATTCAGTTATTTTCTAGAATTAAATGTGTGCTCTTTCTCATTAAGTATAAAACTAAGGCAATGATGTACATGCCTATGTTTCAATGCAATAAATGCTGGCTGGGGCTGGAGTTTGGCTAATGTTTGTTTTCTGAGGTGAGAATACTTGCTAATTGAATTATTTAAAGAATAGTATTATTCTTCCTTTGATAATATATTAAGAAGTCTTTCGCTAAAGTGGGTAGCAGGTTATAAAATAGAGCAACACCGCTGAAGTCCAAAGGATTCTGGAATGGTAAAGGTAGAGCAATATATTGCCTTTTTCTCCTCTTAAAGACTTATGTATCTATTTAACACATTTTTTTATATTGTGAATCTCTTTCAGCTATATTTGTATGTAGCGTTTTACCTATAATATCTCCAACTTGGCATATTTTATATGGCTGCATTTCCTTGCCTTACTTTTGAAGTCACATTTTAACTTTCAATCTTGGTTCAAACTGATTATTTCTTAAATAAAATACTTGGAGATATTATTACTTTCTAACAAATGTAATCTGTTGGAGCAGATCCCATTTTTCTCACTTGGTTGTGTCATAATGTCTATAGCAGAGTCAGAAAGGAAAAAGAAAGAATTGAGAGTTTAAAAAGCTACCTATATTATGGTAGCTTAATTCAGGTAAAATCCAAACTAAAAAAAAAAAAAGTGTCTTGTTTTCTTTGCTTGTTTATTATTTATGAGGAGAGAGGCTGTTTAAAACCTTAGATACACAGAGGAAGTTAAAAGATCAACTTTTTAATGCTTCATCCCTTTATTCTTTAATTATCAAGTGTGAAGCTGTCTGTGGATACTAGGGGCTTTGTCTGCTTAGTGTGGCCAAGTGGTGTCATATCTGCAGCAAGCTTTATTTAAGAAACATTACCCCAAAAGATTTTCCCCTGAGAGTGAATGTGTTTGAATGGTTTTAGTCACCCCTCCCCCATCTGTTTATCCTCAGCTACCTACTAAAATAATAGCAGTTGTGTATTGGAAGAAAACTTTTCTTACAGGGTTTGGGAAGTGATGATGATTTGAATGCAGTTGGTCTTTTTTTTTTGTTTTTAATGCCGTCCTGCTTCTATTTATGGTGTATATGGAGTAGACAGGGAAGGCTAATAGCAGAATGTTCTGTGCATGTCTGTGTGTATGATATATATATTTTTTATTTCAAAATACAGAAACAAAAACCAAGCTTGGGATGAAAAAAAATCCTAATGTTACTGCTGGGGTGATATAAATCCGGTGTCACCCCAGCAGCATGAGGGTGGGGGTTGGGGCCTCAGTTCTTCCCTGCCAACACAGAAAGAATTATAGGTCAGCAATATTTAGAAGGAGACGGGTCACACTAAGGAAGGCTGCTGCCCTGTGGAATTTGGGAGGTGAAAAGATAAAAGAAGACAGAGTGTGGTCCAAGGGAGGAGCAGGTTTTCAGTGAAGAGAGCTGTAACGGCAAGAAGTGAGAAGGTCTGTTTATATTTGGGCCATAATGGTAGGTCCTAGATGACCTGTATGTGAGGTCACCTTGACAGTTGGCTGCTATATAACACTTTGCCTACAGTACATGTGCTTACCCACAATTCAGTCTTTTATAATTAGATTCATGAACTTTCAGTCATAGTCATGATATTATAATGATGGTATAATGAGTCTGAGGTGGTTGGGGCAGGTCGAGGCAGTACTTTATGCACACGCATCTATGGCGGGTTTAGCCAGCCCTTTTTATGGCCTTTGTGCCCTAGAGTTTGGGATAATTTATAACTCTAAAAGGAAGGTGTTTTTAGGATGTCCTTAAAGAAGGTCTTTAAGGGAGGTTTCGATGGTTACAGAGCTGGGCCTTCACTTCTGTCAGTCATTCCTGCCTAACTACCTAACACTAAGTTGTCCATAGCTGATGAAAATGGGGGTACTTTGGAGCAGTTCTTTTCAGTCTTCCCTTTTATTTAGTCACTCTCATCATAATCCCTTCCCAGGCCCTACACTACTGTTAATATTATTATTTTATGTAGAAAATAGAACTACTTGCCCTCTTATTATGATAGGCCTATTTGTGATGGCCTTATCTTTTGAAGAATATTAAAAATCACCTGGGCAGATCTGTAGTACAAAATTTTGTTTTATGAAATCTGCAAGGTCCTTTGGCCTTTGCCAATTAAAGAGATCCAGATTCAAGCTTGAATATTTATTATTTGGGGGATTACCAATGGAACTTACAACTTTTACTTTTCTCTCTTCCTTCCCTTCCCCCAAGCTGAAAAATAAAGAATGTGACCTTTACTCATTAATATTTTTAACTGTTTAGTCCCATATGTATAGCCAATTATAATAATTTCTGTGTAGCTCATTATAGGTAGGGATCCCTTTTACTAAGATCCCTGCAACTACTGATGCCAAGGGCCTCTCTTATGCACATGACAGAGGACCAAGGGATGAAAGTTTCTTTTTCTGTACATGTCAATGAAAGAAAAGAATAAAACACTTATATTAAAAAAAAAATCTAGTATGGACCCATATTGAAACAAACCTCTTTGTTTTCAGTAATATACAATTTTTTAGAAGTTAAAATACAGGTTACTTTTCTAGGTTATATCCATTCACAGTGGGCAAGCCAAACTGTCAACCCTGGCTCGAGAAACAGCAAATATGGCTCTGAGATTTCATGTAGGGCCTGGTTGCATTAGAACATACCAAAATGCACAAAAAGCATCTAATTTTAAGGACTGTAACTGATTGGTCAAGTATGGGCTTGTCATCTTCTTTACAGAATACTTATGAGGTCCTTCAGTATTGGCATTCTCTAAATTTAGGACTAAATAGATAAGGTCTTTAGACAATCTATGAAAAAATAGGTTTATTTTACTTAAAGGTGTCATTTTCTATGGTAAGAAATTGGCTAATATCTTGACAATGGCAATGATAGAATAACAAATCGAGGATACATGTATCTAAAACTAATTTTGAGTAGGGTAGGTGGAAAATAAACTCTCCTTTAAGAGATTTCCCAAGGGCTTGCATTTATCTATTCCTTTTTACCTCAAAAATTATGTCCCAAGAGTATCCATTGGCTTTATTGTGCTTTTCTTTGACTTTTATTGTTGCTGTTGCTGCTGCAGGAAAATATGAACTGTGTTATGTAGTTGTTGGCATTCAGATCTCCCAGCCTATATCTATAAATCAGAGGAGAAAGGAAAAGGTTGACCAGTTTTTTGAGAGGATATGTTTAATTCTGAACCAAAATTGGGTCATCTTGCATCAGTACATCTGGAGGATGACTATAACAAAGCAACTTCTCAGTGATCTGTTGTTTGAAGGAAAATTGCAGAGATACCAAAACATCTTAATTAACTAGAAAAATGTGGTCTTTACTGGCAAGGTGGGTGGGAAGGCCTGCTGGCACACAGTAGGTACTTATAGATACATTTTGATTTGACTTGAACAGAACCATTCAATTCCATATAAGAGAATGGCTTTACATGAGGCTTCGGCTTAGAGGTTTATAGATGTATGAAATTTTCTGATTGTTGATGAGAGGATAGAAGTTTGTTCTCATTAGAAATTCTTTGGTTTTAGAATTTCTAGTCTAATTACTGAGGAAGACCCTAAAGGCAGATACAGAGGTTATGTGAATCTTTTTTTTTTTTTTTTGGCAAAAGCTAGAAAGAGTCTCTCAAACAACTTCCAAGTATAAACAAAACGCCCTTTTTGTGAAATTGATTGTTATTAATTAAAAATAAAATGAAATATCAAGACTTCTTAAAAAGAAGACAAAATGTTTTATTTTAAAATGGTAGTAATAATGTTGCTGTGAGGATATTCACATTGTGCCTTTAGCTGTGGAGTATGAGAGCACTGGATTAGAAATTAGGAGATCAACAAAGTATTATTGAAATCTCATCTCCTAAATTTATTCTAATAAGCTAAAGTCAAGGAGAAAAATACCATCCTATAATCTCTTCTTTAATTGAAAGGGATAATCTAAGACTTGATACTGAATCTTGGAAGAAAGGGAAGGTGGTACTGAAGGGACTGGCTTGGTCATTGGAAGTGGTATAAGAGTGGTGTTAAACTTTGGAGTATAGGACAAAGTTTATAGCAAGTAAAAAGTAGTTAGGGATGATGAGAGAGAGTAGTCAGAAAAAAATTATGGTCAGAATGGAGCTGAATGAAACTCACACTTACTGAAGAAGTCGAAGGGAAAATAACTTTAGAATTCTCAGTCATTGAATTTTATGTGGCCAAAGGCATGGACAGTCATGAAACACTATTGCACTCTTACTGTATGTGCAGCATTCCACTAGTCCCATGGTGGGGGAAGGGGAGAAGAAAAATAAGTAAAAATTTCCTTATTCAATAATACTTTATCTCATTGGGATAAATGGCTAAACAAATTATGCTAACCCGATAGAACACTATATAGCCATTAAAATGACCAGTATTTAGACCATATCCAAACACAGAAATGTGAATATTAATAATATTAAGCAAAAAAAAACCAGAATGCATTGATGTTAAAATATGCATTTATACAAAGAAAATTGAAAAATAATTTGTTATGATGTTTAGCATTTATAGTTAAATGATTTTTTCTATAAAGTTTCTTAAATATATTACAAAAAATAAGAGATACACTTAACTCGAAGGAAATATTCTCACTGAGTATGCTTCACATATTAATCTTCTACAGAATAATACAAGAGAATTGTATTCAATATTAAATTTGCAAAATGTAGGTCTCCAAAGCTGAGGGAGTCAGAGAAGAGCAGGGTCAGCATAAATTTGAGTCAAAAAGAGCAGGGCCATTTTCTATAGAAAATCAGGGGCTTGAAGCAAGCCTTTGACAGCAGGTAGGACCAGAGTGAACAGGAATGAGGGAGGAGAATGTCAAGGCAAGGAAGGAGCACAGTGTAAGTGATGGAGATGGCGTAAGTATGGCACACATGTCTAGGGAGAAGTGTAAGTCTGCAAGTGGGAAGCAGTTGAATTTGGCTAAGCAAGCCAAGCTAAGCTTAAAGATAGAGGCTCCTAACTCTAGGTTAGAGTAGAATAGATTAGTAGTAGATTTTATTTTTCAGTAGAATAGTGATGAATGAAGACTCTTGCTGTAATCTACAGGGTTGACTACAAAGGGTAGCCAGGTAGAAGAGAAGTCTAAAATGATTCCCACGGGGGAAACCAAAACTTGACTTGAGAATTTTACTGTGGGACAGATAGGAATTAGTTTCTTTTCTTAACTTTTTATCTTGAAACATTTGCAAACCTAGAGAAAAGTTACAAGAATAGTACAATGGTCATTTATAAACTCTTCACCTGTATTCATCAATTGTTAGCAGTTTGTTACATTTGTTTTCCCTCTCTGTCACTCATTTCCACCATTAAATATGATGTTAGCTCTGGAGTTTCACAGGTGCTCTTTATGGATAGAGGCATTTCTCTTCTATTCCTACTTTGCTGAGATTTTTGCATTATAAATTAATACTGAAGTTTGTCACATGCCTTTTTTGTAAATCTTGAGACGATCAGATGATTTTGTCCTTTATATGTTAATGTGATCAATTAAATAGATTTCAAATGTTGAGCCAGCCCTACTATAAGAGATAAATCCTATTTAGTCATGATGTATTATTCATCTTATATGTTGCTGGATTTATTTTAATTTTTTGATCGTTGAGGTTTTTGCATCTATATTCATAAACAGATATTGTCTGTTTATTTTTTTGGTAATATTTTTATTAGGTTTTGGTGTCAGGGTTATGTTGGCCTCTTAAAATAGTGTAGGAAGTGTTTTGCTTTCTCTATTTTCTGAAATGAGTTTGATAATATTGACCATTGATGTCTTCTGGACTTAAAGTTCTCTTTGCGGAAAGTTTTTTTTTGTTTGTTTGTTTTTTGTTTTTTTAATTTATTTTTTTAATTGTAGTTGTTGTTAATGCTTTGATTTCTTCAATAGGTGCAGAACTACTCAGATTTTCTCTTCCTTCTTAAGTCAGTTTGTGTTTTTATAAGGGATTTATCCATTTCACATAAGTCTTAAAATTCACTGATGTTGAGTCATTCATAATATTCATTTAATATCTTTCAAATGTCCGTCAGATCTGGAATATTATCCCCTCTTTCATTCTTGATATTGATTATTTTTTCTTAATTAGTCTTGCTTGCTGAGGGTTTATCAAGTTCATTAATTTTTTCAAAGAACCAAGTTTTGACTTCGTTAATTTTGTTTGTTACATGTTTATTTAATTGTTTCTTCTCTGTTCTTTATTCTTTCTTTATACTTTGGGTTTAACTTGTTCTTCATTTTCTGGTTTCTTAATATGAAAATTTAGATTATGGATCTTAAAACTTTCTTCTTTTCTAATAAAGGCATTTTAAAACTATAAATTTCCCTCTAAATACTGCCTTAGCTGTGAACCAAAAATTTTTATTGATTATGCTTTCATCATCATGCAGTTCAAAATATTTTCTAACTTCCCTTGTGATTTCTTCCTCAAAACAGTTATTTAAAAATGTGTTATTTAATTTCTACATATTTAAGGATTTATAGATCTTATTTTTATTATTTCTAATTTAATTCCATTGTATGTCTGTTAGAGAATACACTCTGTAGTATTTGTCTTTTGAAATTTACTGAGACTTATTTTATGTCCCAGCAATATGGCCTCTACTGATGAATATTCCATATACATTTGTGTATTGTGCTATGTAGCATTCTGTAAATATCAATCAGGTTCATGCCAAGTGATTTTTTTAGTTGAGTACTGAAATTTATTGATAATACATTGTAGAGATACTAGATTCTGTTATGTTCCTTTAAAGGTATTGGTGTTTGTTCAAATAGCAGTACAGTTATTGATCTTGAACTCAGAGTGCTTAATTTTATACTTTGTTAGATCTGTGAAAACCCCAAGGTTATGTCCAAATCACATGTAAGTCAACCTTTAATCTTTTTTCCTTTGCGAATCTTATCGGGGCTTGGTTTTAGGCTTTGTTAGGGAGGGCTTAGGGTAGGCCATATTCTATGACATTATTTTTTCTCCTAAAGCAAGACCTTTCTGGAGTCTTAGCTGAATGCCCAGGTGTTAACAAGGTATTCCCTAGCACTGTATATCCTCTAACATCATTGTTCTATTATTAACCCTGTAGTGGTTACTTTCTGATGATAAGCCTTTGGCAGTTGTGCCTTGTGCATGTTCATGTCAGTCCAATCTTTAGCCAGGGACTCACAGAGAACACCCATACAAATTTCATGGGCTCCACTTGGTGAAGCACTCCCTTTTTACTGAAGGTTCCAGCCATTTTAGCTGCCCTGATCTCTGTAGCTTCAGCTCAGAAGGACAAGATGGGCTCTGTTAAGATTCCAATTCGCTGTGCCATAGTTGAGGAATTGGTTCCAGGTAGAGAGCTGAGTACATTGTGGGCCTCACTGCATGAGTTTCCCTTTTCTCTGAGATCATAGTCTTAAACTGCCTGAAAACAGTTGCTTCATATATTTTGTCCATTTTTATTATTGCTTTCTGTGGGAGAGCTAGTCTAGTTCCAGGTATTTCATCGTAGCCTGGAATGAAGTTTTTCTGTTACCATTTGATACCTCATGATCCTTTGAGCACTTTCTTGCTTTCTATCATAGAAACTGTATTTATAACTGTATCAGGCTTACTTTCATACTTTCTCTGCCCCAGCGCTAGAATTAGCTATTTTTTCCTGATTCCTTTACCCTTTCAATATATATTTTTTTGAGAGCTGGCATGTCCCATTCCAAATTTTTATCTCCTTTTCCCAAATAGGAACCCTCATTCCCATCAACATCAAAACATTTAATGATTTTACCCTATAATTCATACAAAATAGTTTTAGAACAACTATACCAAAACTACTACTACCAACACTAAGCCTACTAAATAAAGTGCAAGATATTTTATAATTCTTTTTGTCTTTAGAATTATCTTACTAAATCTGTATAGTCAGAATATTGTATTCAAAAGTTACTTGAATTATCTGTTATATTATTAATTCAATATATAAATAAGTTAATTGTTATCTGTACTCAATTTGCATTTTATACTTTTTGATTAAATTTAATTTTGAATACATAAAACATTTTTTATCTTGAAAATTCAAAATTATAAAAAAAGAAATCTAGAAATCTCATTTCCATACTTATTTCTTTCATCTACTATTTATAATCAATTTCTTTAGTTCTTGGTATTTTCTTCCTTTATTTTCCTGCAAATCAATGTATACATTTTATTTCTCCTTGTTTCATACTTAAAGTGTAGCAAAACATAACTATCTACTTGCTTTTTTGCTCCTTATTTTTTCACTTACTATATCATGGAAATCAAGTAGTGGGATTGTTTTAATATTTTTTTCTTATTGCCATAGTATATTATGCTCAATAAAAGTTTAAACAATATCAAAATAGAAAACACTCTCATGATTTCCTTCCAAGAGATAACTGATCATTACATTTTATATAGATCCTTCCAGACAGTTTCATTATATACATATATGTGTGTATACATGATGTATATAGCCTAAATCATGTATTTTTCAAACTTAGAATCATACTACATATATATTCTCCAATCTGATTTGTCACTTAAAATGATATTTATACCTGTAACTTCTAATCCTGGGCAATACATATCTAACTCAAACTTTTAAATACTGTGCAGTTTTCCATTGTGTGGATTTAATAGAAATTTAAACCTATGCTCTATTTATGGAGGTTAGAGCTTTATCCTTAGGTTTTGCTATCCCAAAAGAGTGCTGCAAGGAGCACCCTATTACATAGATAGATGTTAGTGAACTAGAAGAGCACATGCTTTTGTAGGATAGATCCCTAGAAGTGGAAATATTCGATAAAATATTGATTTAATTTTTTGAAAGATGCTGACAAATTGCCTGCTAAAGTCATGGTACCAAACCTATATTTCCACCAACAGAATACTAGAATTCTCTCTCATTATACATTTGCTAACTGTATATTGTCAATTAAAAAAAATTGCCAATCTAAATCCAAATGAAAAACATCTAATTGTTTACTAAAATTCTCATCTTGACTATGATGAGTTTGCTCTTTGGATTCAAAAAA
>NW_006433381.1:187714-197616 GCF_000325575.1 Pteropus alecto | reverse complement strand
GGATTCAAAAAACTTTCGAAGTGTGTGTGTGTGTGTGTGTGTGTGTGTGTGTGTGTGAGAGAGAGAGAGAGAGAGAGAGAGAGAGAGAGAGAGAGATTGAGAAGGGGGTGAGAGATTAGCAAAGCAGCAAAGCTATCCATATGAAGAAATATTTCGTTTGCTGTACATATTAAATACCTGATATGATTGAAATATTGAAGTTCTTTATGACACTGGTCCTCAAAAATATGTGGATTATTAAGAGTCAGGCCCTGCGTCTCTCTGCATGTGTGATTTAGGAGAACTGTATTTAAGTGTGTTCTGCAGACAAGAAACACATGGTTTTAAGAGGCATCCATGAAAGCCTTGAGATGAATGACACATATTTGGCATCACTGCTTTGTGGAGAAATAAGACAGTGGTTGCCTGGAACTAAATTCTGCTAAGGAATGTCATAGAAACATGACATTTATTAATTTACCAAACATACAAGCACACTATGTAAAAAGTCCTGTGCCGGGCACCTTTAGGTGATTAGAAATAGACAGAGAATGCTCTTTGCCCCTAAGGAATTCAGTAAATCATAAGGGAAGGAAGAAACTAACAGGCATTGACTGTTGCTATGTGCCAGGCACTTTACGTACACTGTTCCCTCATACAAAGACACTGAGGTAGGTAGGTCCCAACATTGCCTCATTTTACAGATGAGGGAATTAGGGCTTCAAGTGGGTAAATAATTTGACCACTTTTATATAGCTAGTAAGGGGTAAAGCCAGGATTTAAACCCAGGTATGTCTGACTCTGCATTCCTCTTAAATTCTCTGCCACACTTGCTTCTTTGTGTGGGCACCTTATCCTCATTTTATAGATGAGAAAGTTGAAGCTCAGGGAAGGTAAGTTTATCAAAGGCCAAGAACTATTAAATTGCAAATCCAGGTTTGGGGCCATGATCTGATTCCAAAGTGCATGCTCTTTTCATTATACCACAGATATGACTTATTTACAACTCTTATAAAAGGCATAAAATAAGTGTCATAAAAGAGGTACAGATACAGTTCAGATGAAAGAGAAATTATTTCCACCTAGTGTGAAGGTGATTAGGGGAGAGGTGTCATTTGACATTGACTATGAAGACTGAGTTGAGAATAGTAATACGGCAATATACTTAGAGGGAACAGCAGGAGCAAACATATGAATGCCTAAAGTGCAGGCTATTTTTGAGTACTAAGTAGCCCAGATTGGCTGGAGGATAGTATACTATTCATCTAGCAGAAGAGACATATTTGCACAGAAACAAGTAGCTAGACAGATGGTGTCTTGAGTATATATCTACTTTTTAAAATTATAGAAAATATATTGGAAGGCTAGAAAGGAAATATGAGTTGAGGTGCCTCAGATTGAAAGGCAAGGGGCAATGTTGGTGGGACATTATAATGTCTTGGGCTTTTAGTGTTTCTGTTCACGTTTTCCATTTGCTACAATAAGAAGGTTCAATCATAGTTTATTTTCAATTCTGAAAATTTCTTTTGAATAAAAGAAATTACTGAGTGAGATAGCACCAATTTTTAAATCAGAATGAAGTTTATCTGTATTCTTTAGCCTCAGGGAATTAATGATTTTTTTTAAAAAAAGGAAGTTGCTCCTGGTCTTAGCATTCCCAGCAGGTGGCACTGTAATACATTTCTTCTATAGCTCTGAAGTAGCATTTTACAATCCTTATGGCTATCTTCAGAGTCCCACATGAGAAAGAATAAAAGCTTTTCTAATCACCGTACTGTGATTGAGCTAATCTTTTGCAAACATGCAGTAAGTACCCTCCCCACTCACCCCGACGATTCCCTAGTTTGTGAGGGCTACTCTGCTTAGATGATCACAGAACTACCTCTGGCTTATTCCATTTTTCCCAAAGAAGGTGACTATGAGGCAGAGCTCTAGTTACTTGTCAAGCAGTTCCCAGTTAGGTGTTCAGAGGCTGAAGGCAGGGAAACATTATGAGACTGGAAAATTTTTCTTTTGGCACTGCCTGCAGTTTCTTGGGCATCTAGCCATCACCAAAGCTGAGCAGGATACAAACAATTCCATTTTCTTGACCTATCTCTCCTACTCCCCTTTACTCAGAACGACCTTGTTCTTTAACAGGTGAGCTATTTCATCTTTAAATCATTCCAGGCTGGTATGTGGGGATGCTACTGAACATTTGATGTTATTCAACACGCCTTCCTTTTGACGTTCTCTTCTCCTTTTGCTCAAGTGACACCACTTTATCCTGGATCTATCCATATTTTTCTGATCACTCTTTTTCAATCTCTGTCTTTATCTCGTTTTCTTCTGACTGTTCCTAAAAAGGTATTTTTTTGCCAGCTATTTCTCCTTGATATGCCTTTTATAAATCACTCTATATTCTTGAGTTTCCATTCTCTTGATATTAACTATCCACTGTTAGTGCTTCTCAACACTGATTGCCTATTAGAATCACAGGTGGAGTTATTTAAAAAAGTACTTTTGTATAAGTCTTACCCCAAGAGGTACTGATTTCTTTAAGCTGGAGTGAGACTCAGGCATCATTCGGGATTTTTCTTTGTTTGTTTATTTTAACTTTGAGGTGATTCTAATCTGCAGCCAAGGATAAGAACCTGTGACCTTTTGAGGCTTCTAGACCTAGCAATCCAGTCTTTATATCTCTTATGAGTTACATCTACTATTTCCCTGAAGACATCTTCACTTGACTGACCCACAGGAACTTTGAATCAACTTGTTCAAAATTGAACTTTTAATCTCTTCCTTTCAAATCCCACTCTTCCTCTTGCATACCCTATCTTAGTTAAAATGGCACTGTCATTCTTTTTGAACCAGGATACATGGTGTGATCGCCAAATCTTTCATAGTTTTCCATATCTAGTAATCACCAAGTTGTACTAATTCTAATTCTAAAATATCTTCCAAATCCACTCCACTCCTTTCCAGTCGACCTGTAACTGACCTAGTTTAGCCTTTTTATCATTTTTCTCCTAATGGCTGATTGCACAAAGTACCTACCTGGGCTTCCCGCCTTCCAGTCCCTTCTACACTCTTGCCCATGTTCCATAATACTTGCAGATGGCGTTTTTACTAGTTTGTTTGTTTTTAATTATAGATATAATCATATTTTTTTCATATGAAATAAAATTCCTTTGGCTCTCTACTGCAGTCAAAATAAAGTTTAAATGCCTTGTGGTATATAAACATTTTGTAGTATACAAGATCCTTCTTACTTAATTCCTTAATTTGTTTATTCATTCAGTAATTAAATAAGCCATACATACCCCTTCACATACAAGCCATCATGGGTTATTCATCATTCCAAAAATAAAACTGTTCACTTTCCCATTTGCTCTTGTGCCTTTCTTCATTTGTGAGTCACTTCCCAACGTCTCTGCCTTTTAATAATCCTACTCATCTTCTGAAGACCCATTTAAAATATCATTTTCTCTGTGAAGCTTTCCCTGGATTGCTCTACTTACTCACTTCTTCCAGACAGAATTAATTGTCCTTCTTACGTGTTCCTGTACCATTTTTTCCACCTTTATTGAAATATAATAGTTGCTTGATTTATATTGTAAAATTCAATGAGATTTTTTTTCAATTATAGTTGTCATACAATAATACACCAGTTTCAGTTGTATAGAATAGTGATCAGAGATCCACATTACTCACAGTGATCCCACCACTAAATCTACTAACTCTTCAACATCTTGTTTTTCTTCCAGTGCCCCTATGACATGGATATTTTTTACCTGTAATAGTGTCCCATAGGCTCTTTAAATTATTATTATAGTCTTGGCTTCTTTTTCTTGCCATTCTGATTGAGTGTCCTTGGCTTTCCCATTCTCTATATAGGTTATTTGATCCTCTTCTTTATTCACTCTGTTGGTTCCATTTAATATACTTCTTATCTCAGATAATGTGTTCTTCATTTCTGTTTTTATCTCTTTGTTAAAGTTCTCACTGAGTTCATCTACACTTCCCTTAAGTTCACTGAGCGTCTTTATAAACCAGTGTTTTGAACTCTACATCTGTTAGATTGCTTGACTCCATTTTCCTGGATCTCTGTTCTGTTCTCTCATATGGTTTCTGCTTCTTTGTCTTACCATTTTGGCTGCCTTTCTGTGTCTGTTTCTATGTATTAAGTAAATGTCCTAAGTCTCCCTGTCTTATTAGTGTGGCTTTGTGTGGTAGGTGTCCAGTGGCACAGTCATGAGAGAAGTTTAGTTGCAGGCCAAATTAGCTCCAGCCTGTACCCTTCCAGCCACCTGTTAAGATTCAGCAAACAATCCACAGATGCTGTGCTTACAGTTGTCTCAAAAGTCCACACCAGAAACTGAGGCCAGTTGCTACCATTGAGAGTCTCAGCGCTGCTCAGCAAGGGGCATCTAAGTTAAGAATACCTGGATATGGCTTGGGTGGAGCCACGAGTTGGGGGAGGCGGTGTTTCAGGGAATCCTCTGGGTAGAGCGACCTCTGTTATCCAGTTTGATGATGTCTCCTCCATGGCGGTGCTAAGTCCACACACTGGGAGGTGGGGAGGGCTCAACAGAGGAACAATGGATACCACCAGCACTTCTGTTCAGAGCGAATCTCGCCTATGCCCTGACTCTGACAACTTAAACTCCCCCCATAAGTCTCTAGTGTCTCCTGTGCAGCCGAACCGGTGCTCAGATCCAGCAGGTCTGTTACCATGAAAGTCCGCTTGTGGACACGGACCCTTTAAGAGACTTCTGCTGCCGCCACTGCCACAGCCTGTCCTACTCAGTCGTTCGGTACCGGGCAGCCTTGTGTCCTCGCCCTGTCCTACATTCTGTCGTTGCAGGGTGATTTCTTAGATTTCTCCCTAGTTTTAGGGCTTGTTCATCTAGATCCCAGGCAATTTTCCTTGCTGTTTGCTCCTTGTTTCTGTCACAACTTTGATTTGGTTTCCAGAAGCATGAACAGAGCCTCTATTATCTATGCTATTTTTCCCCCTCCTGTAGCATTGTGTTTATACTTCTATGCTGGAACCGGTCATATTGTGATTTAGTTATTTATATATCTGCCTTTTCTACCACACCTATGAACACTTCAAAGGCATGAATTATTTCTTTGAATTCTCTGTACCTCGCCGACTGCCTTGCACATAGTAGTCGATCTACAAATGTTTGTTAGATGAGTAAATAAATGCTTATGAATTCCTGGCACCCTAACAGACTTGAGGAGAATGATTGAGATAGGAAGTCATTGAGCAACATTGAATTGTCAAGTATTTTACTTCTCATAGTTTGGGAGAACATAGCCCACCTACACTCAGGTTCTGCTGTTTTGATGAGAAGGATTTATCAAGTGCTACCAGAGCCTTCTGCAGCTCCATTTTCATCTGCAGAGCCCACATTCATATAGACTTTGAAGTTTATAATGAGTTTTCAATGTGTAAACTTCACCCACTTCATCTTAATCTCCTCACTGCTCAGCAACTTGATATATTTATGACTCACATAGTGTGAACTAGCTAAATACAGCATGAGAGAGCAAGTAAGACTTGTTGACTTGAAGGATAGACCAATTGCTTTATTTTTTTTTCTTAAGAGAAAATACCATTCATGTAGGCTGCACTTACAAAGAGCCTCAGTAAAATTCTATGCAAATGAATAGCCAAAGTCTCTTTCTGCCATATAACCCATGAGATCCTGTATTAAACTTATGCCTTTGATGCAAAATAGTAGACTAAATAATACTAATGATAGAACTGGTGACAAGCATGTTTTAAACTCTTGTGGTACAAACATTTTTGACAGTGTTTTTTTTTTTCTTTTTCCTCAACACACAGTATACCCAGAGGAATGAGAATATAAAGGAACTAGACCCCCAATTGCCATGGGAGTAGGAGAGCCTCATTTTATCAGCATGCTGCTGTAACATCTAGGGCCAAGTTAGCCTTATATAAAGCCTGTGCATCTCATCCTTTCTTTTTACTTTTGTTCAAAGCAAATTTTTTCAGCACTTTGAGCTCTTCCTCAATCACTAATTTCTCCTTTGATATCAGACCCTGGACCTGTTATACCTCTTTATGTTTTATTCAATCCCTAGGTGTCATTCTCAAATTCTTTGTGTTTCACCTAACTGCTGATTGGCCAAAGCTATTACTATATATTTAGGCTTGCTTTTTTCTTAGAATTAATTCCATTTTCCTAAAGAGCTTACTAATTAGTGAGCAGGAATCTAAAATCTTATTTTGAGTTTAAGACATCTACTTTAGATTCTGAAGAGAACTTGAATGTCATAAAAATGAAAACTACAGTGAAGGGGCCCTTGGGACATATAGTTTTAAAAACCCACTACCCAGCCATGTACCTTTGACCCTTCTTTTTCTAGTTGTCCCTTTAAATTCTGGAGTAGAGCCCCTGAATGGTACTAAAATATGGTTTACTGACACATCCTGCCAATTAGAAAATGAAAAGGAAAAATCATTTATGGTGAATCTCATGATCAAGAAATTAGAGTAAAAAACATCCTTAGAGGCATTGACAATTTGCTGCTGGAAGGACATTTGTTTTTGTAGCTGTTTTTCAGTCCAAAGAGGGCCTGGCCTTTTCATTACTTCTTAGAGGGTCTGAACTCTGACCCCAGTGTTTTGAGGCCCAGGATGTTAAGTTTACCTCTTGTACATACAAGAACAGGAAAAGGAATCATCAGCTTTGTGTACTGAGTAATCTAACCTTCCTTTTTTCTAATATAGTCTAGAGATTTTAATTCTGTATTTTATTCCCTGAATATTAAGATGGGGCTGCCATACCCTCTGACCTCTCAAGGGTGATGTATCGTTAGTTTTCTTGGATGCTCCCCCTCACATTTACTTGGTGCTATTTTTGTTGTTCCTTATGAAGAGTTTTGTCTGTTGATTTCATATTCTTGATTATTTATGCTGCTTTGAATGTCCATTTGGGTAGATGATCAGATTTTTTCCCCTTGAGGAAACTGGAGGATGGATCTCTTGCATCACTTTGCATACAATTAGCATCTTTATTTTATATAAACTCATAGGTTACAGGTTAATTTACATAAACCTGGTATTCAGGAAGGTGAAGACCATGTCAGTGAAAATGAAATAAATCAAGACAGCTGAAATTAGGTATATTCAAGCCATCAGAAAACGGGGTGGGCAAAGAGGAGCTATGGGGTAGAAAGTTCTTATAGTTATACTCACAAAAGGAAATAGAAAGGTTAAATGATCCAACCTCTTATCAGTGTAGGATTCCCTTCTAGAGCTTACCACACAGATGATGGTCCAGTTGGCAGTTATATTTCAGAACCAAGTGCCTAGTAAAGCAGTCTCTTTAATTATGAAAAGCCTTTGTTAGGAAGCCAAAATCTGCCCTTTTGTAAAATTCCAGTGGATCCTAGCTTTGCCTCCTGGAGTCTCAAAGAATCAATCAAATCTAGTGAATCTTAATTTAGAGTCCATATACAGGGCTTAAATGAGCCCACAAACCCCCTGAAACTGTATGCAAAATTGTGTGTGCAGGTGTGTATGAATGTATATATGTATCTATAGCTTCCATTACAGTTTCAAATAGAGTATATAATCCTAAAAATATAACAAGCAGGGATGGCTTCATAAGTATACAACTTGCGCAGGAGCACAGGGCCTCACACTTAGAAGGGACCTGTACTTGGTTTAATGCTTTTCTGTTAACGTTGTGAAAATTAATAAACAGAAACCTCATTTAAAATGGAGTTGAGAGGCTAGAAGATAGAACTCTTATGAATATGTTACTCAACACACACTGCTGACCCCAATGCAACTCTAACAGGAAGTGATGCTACTTTACCACCTCACCAGAAAGAAGAAAAGAGTCCTCTTTGCCTCGTAACAACTCAGCCAATGGGAGATTGCCGTAACTCAACCAATGAAAAGTCACTATACTTTAAAGTTTCAGTTTCCTCCAATGAACTCTTTGTTTACAACAGTTCCTTCCAAATTCACAAAAGAGCATTCCCTTGTTTCTATAGACTTGTGCATGGCTCTCCATTAGACCACATATCCTGAAATTAAATTCTTTGCTGTTCTCAAATAAGCCCATTTTGCTGGAAAAATATCTGGCTATTTGTTTAACATCAATATACTGAAATTCTTAATAATTTTGTAGTAAGTGACCTTGAATTTTCAAATTATACTTGGCCTCTCAAATTATGCAATGACATGAAGCTTGAAGAAATCACTAAAATCCTTAGAAAATGAGACTTTTGGTACTTATACTTCTAGGGGCCCTATATCATCCTTCTGTTTTGTTTTTGACCCTGTGCTCCCAAACAGTTCTGATGTTGTGTTTCCAAACAGTTTATTTTCTTAATTTAGAATGAAACGTGAGTAATCTCTGCTTCCTCTTTAAATCCTCTCCAGTTTCTTGCCTGCCCTATACCAAGGATTATAACCTAGAATTCATTGTCATTTTAAAACTTATTTAACTCATCTATATAATATTTCAAACCTTGAAACCAACTTAAGCACAAAGGCAGATTGAGTCTAACTGGAAAAAATTAACAACTTTCATTAACAGTAGGAGAGTTCTTATACTTTTTTCCATGGGTATGTGGAATTTGTGTACAGTGAGTTCTGTCAAAGGAAAATAAATATATACATATATCCTTAAAATAGACAGTTCAGATGTATCCAATTTAGTAGTAAGTTCTAGCTTATCTTGCTCTATATGAAAGCTTTTAAACTTATCTCTCTTTTTTGATTGATCAGGATATTTTCCTCTCACATGTAATACTCTCTTAATAAATTTAATATACTCTATTATGTATTCTTATGCCAAATTATGTGTTTAATTCACATCAAACTTAGAATAATTTAAAATTTTAATTGCATGCTTTATTTTAGCATATTATTAAAATAAAGCTCATAACATATTAATAATTTTAGTCAAGAAATACGCTAAGCACAGGTTCCCCTGAAGCTTGCTAGACAAATGTGCTATTGTTCTTTGGTGACCTTGGCTTCAGCTGTGGAGAAAGAAATCACAGCCACACTGGGACATTGACTGTGAGACAAATTCATATTGGTCAGCTGAGGGTAAGTCTAGTCTTCCAAGATGATGAAAGAGAAAAAGAAAAGCTCTAAGGTGAAAGGTAATTGTTTTACCTTGGAAAAAAGAAGTCTAAAGTATGAGTTGAAAGAAATGAGGTATTTTTGATGAAGAAATATCTTCTGTAGTCAAAGAGAGATAGGTGATTTAAGATATAGGTTGACATATGAAGAAATTTTCTTTTAAATTAAGAGAATCATGTTTAGTGTAGGTTAGAAATTCACTTACCTAAGGCAATGACCTCGACCAGATGATGTCCTGAGTTTTGTTCAAATTCTAAGTTTCTACCCTTGGGCTTAAACTCCTGCTTCTATGTTACCCAAAGGCTAGTAGAAGCTTTTTTGTTGATTTGCCTTTCATCTTGGACTTTTCATCATCATTCTTAATTATGTGTTCGGCTTATGTCCCTCTTGGGGAAGAATGAGGCTGGAAGAAAAAAAGCCCCTTGTCGAGTGGCCAGAATGGCCATCTTTAAATATCTAAGTGGGCACTGTAATTTTCAACTTTATCATCTGTGAGGCTGTATAGTTATTTCAATTTTGTTGTCACTATTCAAAACATTTTTGCATCTACTATTTGAGAATTTCCTTCAGAACTCATAGTATGATATAAATAACTACAGTTTTGACCTAACTTTTAAGAGTGATATGCGCCTTTAAAATAATCAACACACATTTGCATCCACATCTAGTTATCTTACTAACTAGATCAGTGTGGTAGTGCATTTTCAGTGAAAATCATAACTGTAAATCAATAGGGTGTTCCTTTGGTTTGCAACCACATTGGATAAGAAAGTACAATTAAGAGAGTAATTTTAAAAAAATA
>NW_006433381.1:174331-187501 GCF_000325575.1 Pteropus alecto | reverse complement strand
TGCTAGTGGATAGAATCGATGGCTAGTGGCTAAAGAAAACTACTCATTCAATATTTAAAATTCAAAATAGTCTCATTATTATATCATATGTATACAATCAATTAACAAACTAGATTCATAGAATCCTGGAATATTAGCTCCTGAAATCCCTTAGAGACTCTTTTGTCTAAGGCTCTCACTTCCACCTTTGTTATTCTCATATTCATATTTCAGCTAAAATATCATTCCAGGAAGACTGTCACTGGGGTCCCCAAAATAGCTTAGTTTCCCTAATACCAGGTCAGGGCCTAATAAATAATAGACAATAAATTTTCATTGAATTAATGAGTATATGAATATATTTAGAGGTTTAGAAGACCCTGCCAGAAGTTACAGTGTCTCAAAGTTATTATCATAAATACTAATAATTATTAAAAACTGTGGAGGGGTAGAGAAATAACCTAGTTATTTGAGTATTCTGATTGTTGGGATTCCAGTTAAGTGAGAGTTTTCTATAAATAAATATGTAAAGAGTGTCCTTCTTCTCAGATATTAAAAAGGGTTCATTTTTTTAAGGCTGGCTTTGCATTTTGAACCAAATTCAAATGTGACTGCTTCTTGCTCTTGTAACTGCTAATTGCCAAGCACCATGTGGAATTGTTTGGCCTTGTATTGCTTCTGTAAGGAGCTAGCTGTGCTCTGGTAAGGAGAGATCAGATCTGTGGAAAATAAATACTCTATTGCATATCTAGCTTTTGCCTAATGTGCACTTCACTCCTTGGTATCTGCATTTCTCATGTGCTGCCCCAGTCAGTGCACAATCCTGTCCACTTTCCTCCCTTCCCAAAAGAGCTGTACCCATGAAATAGAGACCTGAACTACCTTGGCCACACATGAAAACTCCATATAGGGTCAAGTGCTAGACGAGGAATCTAAACACCTGGAGTCTAGTCCTGGCAGTATTACTCACAGACTATGGGACTGCAGTTAAGTAACTTTCCCTCTCTGGGCCTTAGTGTCCTCATCTAAAAAATAATGAGAGATTTGGGCTAGGTCCAAATTGTTTTCAAATCGTGTTTTGTGCATTCTTAGGGGTTCATTTAAAGAACTTTAAGGACTAATACAGAGATCAGAGAGGAGCAGAATGAGGGGGAATCTGGGCTCACTCACCTCACTTCAACCATAGCACTCCTCTTTTATTTGTTGGACATGCTCTGCTTCCCTGAAAGATTTTGTTTGACAATTACTGACATACCAAAAATGCATAGTAGATGTTACTTAGTTATTAAGATGGTTGAAATAACTCTACCCACTGTTTCATGGCTCAATATTGTTGACTTTTGGTGTTACTGATTGAATTGAATTGACCATGTGACAATCCGATCAATGGCTGTAAGGGACTATCTTGCTGGCCACCTAGCTGCCTCTACTCAGATCAACTTAGCAGCAGCTTTAGGTTAAAGATGTGAAAAATTATGAGCCCACTAGTAGAAGAAGAGGCTGATTTTTCTTCCTGTTTATATTGTGGCAGTAATTAAACAGTTCTGGGCCAGACTATATGGAATTTTGTTAACACACCCTCTTCTTCTCTAATACCTCCCTCCAAGGGCCTAGAGCTGAACTTCCTATAAATGATTTCCTGCCTAGATACTGAAAGTTAAATTGATCCAAGTAACAGAGTCACCCCCAGAGTGTACATTTTATCATTTTATTATCTCTCATTCCTTCAAACTCAATCGATGCTTCACTATAAGAAGCATGATTAGTGCTCCTAGTAGACTGACAGGAAGACACATCATATTCCAGAAATGGACCAGGAAGGGGGAAAATACCAAGTGGTATGAAATGTGTATTTTATTTTCAGGAACTCACTGATCTGCAGATCAAAGTGTGATGGGTTCCCAGTGGAAATGACTTGCTTTTTTCTTTAGATTTTGTTATTAGTATTTAGTACTGACCGTATATAGCATTTTCCATTTGACCAGTGGTTAGGGGTCTTCTGGATGGTCACTGCTTTCATTCCAGCTTCACAGATGAGGAGCCATAGATTCAAGGAGGAATTAGTGTTAGCCCGAGGTCACATGGTAAACTCATGGCAGAAGTGAAGGTTACTAGCATCAAGTTTCCACAAGCCCTTACATATATCCTGTCACTGGTTTCAATCTTCTTCTGCAGGGACACTGTACAATGCTAATAAAGCCAACCATTAAGCTGGTTAGAGGCCTTTACTAGAAAATGCCAAAGTATAGCTGATGCTTTGCCCTGATTGTTAGGGTTATCTGAAAAGCTCCCTCTATGTCTTGGCCTTATGGGAACAAAGCCTCAAATGTTTCATGCTTCTTGTTGAAAACTTGCTGAGTGGGATGGTTGGCAGGGCAGCTATTGTGACATTGTTCATTTAGAAAGTATCAAAAGTTGGGTGTCCAATCATGAAAGAGAGACTCATCAAAAATTGCTTTATTTTGTTTGTTTTAATTAAATGCATCTTGGACTTCCTATAAGAGTGGACTGCATTCAGAGTTCACCTGACAGTGCAGCTTCTGCACTCTGATTTGCCTAAAAAGCTAGGGTAGTACTGTGTTTGGAGTTATGGATTCTCAGTTGGCGGTCAAAATAACTTTTATTTACCCCTTCATCTCAAAGATCAGCATTCTTTGGCTCGAAAACATTTAAAACCATTGAAAAGTAAGCAGAAGAAGAGAGAAAAAGAAAGGCAAACACAGAAAGAAATTACATATAAGGTTAATAATGGCTATATGGAATTAAGCTTCTAGGTTTATTTGTTTAATAAGTATAACTTAAACACTCAGTTGTTTGCCAGACACATGCAAGAGAGAAAAGGATATTCCCTTCTGATTCCTTTAACTGACAGAAATGGAGTAACCTTGGAAGTCCACCCAGATATTACCCCAATCCTCTTTCAAGAAGATTTCATGACTAATTGAGCAGTAGGAAATTATTCCTGTTTAATTCCAGTTTACTCATTAAAACTTATTCTCTTCTTGCTATAATATATGATTTTACCCATTTGCAACTGTACAATATGTGTGCATTGTTTCTTTCTAATATAGTCAGGCACCTGTTCAACTAAGTTAGGTAACTACTTAAGAAGAGGTATATCGAAAGATGCCTTGCTCTGGGGCCATATCTATCTGGGTTTATATCTAATTTTTACAATAGGTAACTATGAAACCTTGAGTGCATTACTAAATCACCAGTGTTTTATCTGTTAAATAAAGTAATCTACTGTGTAAAAGCTACTATAAGAATCTGACAAAATATGTAGGGAGAGCAGCTACACAGGGCTTTAGTGTATTATGCTCACTAGATGGCAGTTGTTTTGTTGTTATTGCTGTTGCTATATTTCTTAGATCAAAATTTTCTTAGTTATTGTAGACAAAATGAAAGTGATAGCAGTCACATGGAGGTGCCTTTGGTTCTGCTCTTCTGGACTGAGAAAACATTTTGCGTACTTAAGTCTAAAGGGTAGCACTAGGCAGTAGGTTTTATTATTTCTCTCATTTCACTTCTCTCCTTTTCCACAACTAGTGGTAACCTGTAGTTTTCTTTAGTGTTTAAGATGTCATGAAATAATTATATCATTTCATGAATGATTATTTACCCAGAAGAATAAGATGCAACTGAGCATACATGCAAACACTGATCTTATTTTTCACTCTTGGCAGGTAGAGGTCTTTAAAACATAACTTGAAAGCTTGTTAAATTTTGTGTAGGATATTAGGAAATGATTTTTTAAATAAAATTTAGTTTTACTAATTTTTATTGAGCTATAATCAACCTGTATTAGTTTCAGGCATACAACATAATAATTTGATATTGTATGTATTGCAAAGTGGATCACTACAATAAGTTCAGTTAACATCCATCACCACACGTAGTTACACAATCATTTTTCTTGTGATGAGAACTTTTAAAATCCACCCTCTTAGCAACTTTCAGATGTGCAATTCAGAATTATTAACTATAGTCATCATGCTGTATATTACATCCCCATGACTCATTCATTTTATAATTGGAAGTTTGTACCTTTTGTCCCCTTTCATGCTTTAAAAAGAGGTAAGAGAAGGTACTTTTTGTTTTGGCACTAAGAAATTCACCAAGAAGGGCATCTCACTTAAAAACTTATTTATCTAAGAGGAACTAGAAGTTTGGCTCAACATTTTAGAATGTGTTTGCTTACTCTGAGCTTCAAACACTCATGGCCTGGAGTTCCCTGAGAAGGGAGGTATGGCCTGGTCTTCAAGGCTCTCCCCAACTCTTTATCTCTAAGAGTTGTTCTGTTCATACTGAGAATGGAGCCCTGCTGGCTGACATAAAACACACCCCCAGAGTTGCTGATCAGGCGAAGCAGAACTGAACAGTTGGGCCTGAACAATCCCAACGCAAGATTCAAAGTTCTCAAGGAGTTAGAGCAATTGATGCTTCTTAAATCTGTTCCTAGATGTTATGACTTGTTCCTGAAAGCAATGAAAATAATTCCAATAACTACTACAGCAAATAAACAGTGTTTACTACGTGCCAGATCATTTGCTGAGCACTTGATACACAGGACCTCCTTTAATGCTCGCAACAAACTTATAAAGATGTTACATAAAGAAAAAGATTCTATGGGCAGAAAAGGTTCAAAAATACTGGTTAAGAAATAGTAAAAGGGGTTTCTTTACTGCAGGATTTATCAGAGCCTTCAATGTGCTAATTCGTGTTATGAACTTCAAGAAGGAATTACAGTGCTGCTTTCCCAAGTGTTTTTCCTCAGAGGGCTTCTGGAGAGATGAAAAACCCTTTGGAACATGTTGTCCTATGGGTTTCCTGTGGAATCCATGCTTATTATCTTTGGAAATTTGACTATGTTCTGTCTTTGCCCCGGCCTTGTTCTGTCTCTCAGTAACCTATGATATCTAATCTTATAACAACTTGTAAATTAGGGTATCTGTCCCCTGGAATACTGTGACTGTAATCTACCCAAGTCCAAGCTAACATCTTCCTCACGGGGACTATTGTAGTCTCCTCTTAACTGGTCTTCCATTTTTCCTTTCTATTTTCTTCTAAATCACTATCCATGCTGCAGCTAGTTATCTTTTATAAAATAGCACCACACTACTATTTTACCAAAAATTCTTTACTACTTCATTGTATTCTGAATAAAATTCTTACACCTTACTGTGGCATGCAAAACTCTGCATGGCCTGAACACTGCCTGTTTCTGCAGCCTCACTCCTTACCATTCTCCCCCCCTAGGCTCCCTCTGTTCCAGCCACACAGTCAATTCTTCTGGCGTTCCAGGCTAATTCCCCCTCAGGGCATATTCTATTTCCTTCTGTCTGGGAAGTTTTTTCACCTGTTTTACTACTACTCGTCTTTCACCTTTTTGTTTAAATGCTGCTTTCTCAGAGATATTATCAATAATCACTCAAAAAATTAGGGGCACCTGGTTTTTCCGGTTTAGATAAAATAATTTCTTTACCATAGGACTTCTCAGAGTCTTTGATATATTAACATGTATTATGAACTTTAAGAAAGACATGAAAACAATAAAACTTCTAGAAGAAAACATAGGCAATAAGCACTCTGACATTGCTATTAGTAATTTTTTTGATATATCTGCTTAGGCAAGGGGAATAACAACAACAAAAAACAAATGGGACTACATCAAACTAAAAAGTTTTTGCACCATAAAGGAAACCATCAACAAAATGAAAAGACAACCCACTGAATGGAAGAAAATGTATCCTAAGATACATCTGACATCTGACAATGAGTTAATATCTAAAATTCATAAAGAACTCATAGAACTCAACGACAACAACAGAAACAAATAAACAATCCAATTAAAACTTGGGCAGAAGATCTGAATATATATTTGTCTAAAGAGGAAATAAACATGGGCAATAAACATATGAATAGACATATGAAAAGATGTTCAACATCACTAATCATCAGAGAAATGCAAGTTAAAACCACAATGAGATATCACCTCACACCTGTCAGATCGGCTGTCATTAGTAAATCAAAAAACAGCAAGTACTGGCGAGGATGTGGAGAAAAGGGAACTCTCATACATTGTTGATGGGATTGCAAATTGATACAGCCACTATGGAAAGCAGTTTGGAGTTTCCTCAAAAAATTAAAAGTAGAACTACTTTTTGATCCTGCAATTGCACTCTGGGTGTTTATCCAAAGAAAACCAAAACACTAGTTCATAAAGGTCTATGCACCCCCATGTTCATGGCAGCACTATTCACAGTAGCCAAGATATGGAACCAACCTAAATGATTATCAATAGATGATTAGATAAAGAAGTTATGATATATATACACAATGGAATATTATTCAGCCATAAAAAATGAAATCTTACCATTTGCAACAATATGGGTAGACCTAGAGAGTATTATGCTGAGTTAAATAAGTTGGACAGAGAAAGACAAATAGCATATGATTTCACTTATATATGGAATCTAAGGAACAAAAGAAACAAAGAAACTAAATGAAAATAGAATCATAGATACAGAGAACAAACTGGTGATTGCCCTAGGGGAGGGGACTTGGGGCGCTGGGTGAAAAATGTGAAGGGATGAAGAAGTACAAATTAGAAGCTATGAAACAGCCATGGAGTTGTAGAGTACAGCATAGGAAATACAGTTAATATTATTATAATGGCTGTGTGTAGTGCCAGATGGGTGCTAGAGTAATCGGGGGTATCATTTCATAATTTATATAAATGTCTAATCATTTTACTGTATACTTGAAACTAGCATAAAATAATAATAAAAAAGAAAGCCATGAAACACCCTGTTCTCTTCCATCAGATCACTTATCACAATGTTTGTCTAATAGCTATTCCCCCACTAGACTCTGTTCTATGAGATCAGAGAACACGTCTGTCCACTAGTGCTATACCCCCAGTGCTTAATGCAGTGCCTGGCACATGATGGAGGTTCAGTAAACATTTGCTGAATGAGTGAAGAAATAAATATAATTCTTAGTGATACTGGTCTGCTATTTTATAGTGGCGCTGCTGTTGAGTAATTTAATATGTTTGTTATAATATCTTCCTACTCAAGATGTTTCTCTTAAGAGAAATCACTTTGGAAGAGTAGCTAGAATTAGATTCATGGCTAATTGGTAACAATAGAGGGTTAGTGATAGCAATATTTTTAAATGAATAATTTTTTAAAATTATTATTTTATTTCCTATTTTTAACATTTTATATAGTATTATATAATATTTATTTTTGTATAATTAAAAGAATTATTTAAAACATTCTTACCTTTAAACATTTTTAAAATTCTAGTACAAAGTAAAATAACAAAGCAAAATAATGCACTGCAGCATTTGTTTCCCAATTAGCTACACCTGTGGGAAGCCTTCTTTAGGCCATGTAGCCCAAGCCCCATGTGAGCCTGGTAGCGTCTGACCTTCAGAGTAGGCCTGAGGATCCTGAAAGAAGGAAATGCCTTTATGAATGCTGAGCCTGCAAATCCAAAAAAAAAAAAACACAGCATGAGTACACAATAAATATGTGTTGGCAGGTTTTTATATAAGACGGTGATGTCGTTATACACATTCTTTCATCTGATTGTCTTTGTGACACATAAAGCACCTTTTCCTTGCTATCTAGCAGAGTTACGAGTTTAATTGTGATCTGTGGAACAAAACTGACTGAACCCTGTGACAAAGGAAATCATGACTCGGGGTATATTAACTGAGCTCTTAAACAAAATAAGGCACTTGCTCAGATTCTCTGAGTCTTCTGGGCCTCTTGGAGAGGCCTGGTGCAGGTAAAGGTAGCAGGAGAACAGAGCACATTGTACAGCCCCCAAGGTCACTTTCTGGTAATTGGATGGGGCAAGCTGCCCAGTGTTAATTCTTTAAGAAAGACCTTTCCTCAAAGAGTACTCCTTTCCTCCCCCACTCTGAAACAAAACAAAATGAAAATAAATAAATAAACCAAAAAATGGTGGAAAGGTACAGACATAGGAAACTCCCCAGGAGGTTATTGATGTGTGTAACTTATTATCAATTACATCTAAGTGCCGTAGCTCTGCCAATACAGCTCGTGTTGAGTTTCTGTGCCATGATTTGGTTTCATTGGCAAGCAGGCTTCACCAGGATGTGTGCTAAAAACTCATTAATAGATTACTCACACTACCAAGAGGAAGAGTCAATCTAATGAGAGACTGTGCCTCAATGGCTTAGAAATTAAGCAGTCTTCATCTAACTAATCAATACTAAGTTACCGACCTTCATGGAGGGTGCAGCTCATTAGAATACACACAGATGGTAATGTGCTCAAAGGTATTTAAAATATATGTGAAAAGAACTACATAAACTGTCCATGACTTTCCTCTTGTTATGCTATCTGTAATATGTGGTAACATGTTATATAATTTGTGGTAATATGGTGCCTTTATTGATGAGAATGAATTTGCCTGATAATATATACAGTTTTCAAATTTCTATGTAGATAACAGATTATGATCAGCTTTCACAATAATTTGCTTTCATGAAAAAGGTCTTTAGGAAGAATTGACTTATAATAATAGCTTTGTTTATTCAGTAACTCATTTATCCAAGGATAATTGCCTTGAAGGAGAAATGGTTTCCAAGCCTAATGCAATGAATGTTTATTTGGAATTTTATTTGACTATTTCTTCTTTTTCTTTATGCGTCAAATGCTTTCTCGAATGTGACCTGTTAATAAATTATTTCAATATCTCCAAGGGCCTGCTAAAGATGTTCATACTTAAATGTTCCATAAAAATGCTTGAGTTTCTCTGACAGCAAGCCAGCAGTGACATCCGAGATGGCATGGCTATACTTTAAATAGGACAATGCATATGATGGCCAATTCACTAGCTCTATTCTTATCCCATACTTGTCAAACTACCACAAAAACCCCAAGTGGTAATGCACAGGTCATGTTTAAATCTTCTATCTCTTTTCTTTCACTCAATCTGTTTCTCTTAAGAAGCAACTTGAAGACTGCAATGAGTTTTAATGACATCGTACTCTCATGTCTTTTCTTCATCTTGTCCATTCTTTAAGATTTCCTTTTCTTGTTCATTTCCCCCCTCAGATATCTCTGGTATCTTCAGTGAAAACAACCAGATGAAATGTTTATCAATTCCTAGGGCTACTTTTAGTTTATTTAGATAAGAAACCCTCTAAGGGGAAGACCTTTACTTCTTGTTTGGTAAAGTACAACATTTGCTCACAGCTCTCTTCTCCTAATAAATAGAATTAGGAAATGTGTCTTGGAATAGAGCCAAATACTGATGCGAAGACATCCAGACAGCCTGCTTTCCATGCCTTTTGCTTAGGAGAATTGTACTGTGACAGTACAATGGCCTTCGGTCATTTGTAGTTTGTTAAGATCCAGAGGTAGAGGGATTTAAAAGTCTGGAAAGCAAAGTGCAAGAATGAAAGTTGGCTCTTTTGCATATTCCTCCAACCAAGATTAATAAGTTATAAGATCTGCCATGAGTAGTGGTCACAGATATTCACCAGCTTTTTACTTAATAAGCCTGAAGAATGAAATCAGCCATTTTAACAGAGCTCTACAATGTTCTCCATATGCATCATATTTCTTAAAGTAGATGCTGCCTCTAGCCGCCTAAGGGCCTGGCTTCTCCATGAAGCCTTTCCCCCCTAATCTTCTCTCTGTTGGTTTTCCTTATCTATCATCCTCTACCAATGTCTAATCAGTATGAAAGAACCATACTTTAGAGCTGTACCATGTGGGATGCTCAAGGTCACCTCAATGGCAAAAATAAGCTCATTTATACCTCAGACATATGACCATTTTGGTTAAACTCCTAGAGCCTTAGTCTACTTATATTTTTAGAATTTTGCTAGCTTATCGTTAGATGACAGAAAAGACAAATGAATATAATCTCTGGGTAAATTTACAAATTTTAGTGACATTTCTCTCCATTAAGTTTTAACCTTTGTAAGACAACAGGGACCTTTGTACAATAAATTAATCTATGCACTTTATTTTAGTTTTATAAATAGAGGAACATCACTAAGTGAATATTTTCTCTCAAAACCAAAATGGATTGTTTTGTCAGTAAGAGTTAAAACAAAAATACCACTGTTATGCTCTGAGACCCTGAATTCTATTCCAAAATAGATAAGGCAAGACTGGGTCTTGGCCTCCATCTTTGTATTTTTGTTTTTGTTTTTTTTTTAGTGGTGCTCTGTGTGAGTCACCTATGTCTGAATGGTAATGATACACTGAGGAACCAGACACATTCATCCAGACAGAACAAGGAACTGAAAAGCTAGTTCTTCTCAAATATCAGGTGGTCCTATTTTGCAGAAAAGGATCAATGTCTAGTTAGGCAAATCAGCTGGGCAAGGGCCACTCCACAAATTTTCAGTGGAATTTTGCTCTCTTTCTTGTATTTTACTAGTTAAAAACATTATTTCCTAAAGGTCTATTAACATTATCTCATTCCTTGCCTTAAAGGAAGTCTCTTAAATGAGTGATGCCTCAGGTTCCCCTTTATAAAGATGGGACATATGACATTATTTATTTACTAATTCATTCAGCAAAAATAGTCTAGGCATTTAAAAAGATGGAGATAAATAAGATGTAGTCCATATCTGGAGATATACACTGTCTTTTGCTATAGGAAAGGTACATGCAAAAATTTACCAAAAAAAATCAGTTATATCTATAATAGAGTTTAAAACAAAATGCTGTGAGAGGATCATAAAAGTGAAGACAGACTTTTTAAAGCCCTTTCAAGAAAAATGTAGGGAACTTATGCATCTGTATACCATAAAACTTTTTCAAAATTACATATAAACAAACAGTTTTTCCATTTCTATTTCATCATCATCCAATGCTGAGTATGAGTGTATCCCTGCCATTATATATGTGATAAGAAAAAACTGAACCATATGAAAAATTGACAAGGCTGGCTAGACACTATTTAATATCTCGTTACTCTGTGCCTTTCCTCATTCTATCACTTCTACTTGGATCCCTCTCTCTCTTCTTCTATACATATCAGGTTTATTTTTAAAGGTCCCAGGTGAAGGGCCAATAGGTTTGCATTTAGGCTGTCTGCGGAGGGTCTTATATGCACACAAGACATTAGATACTTAAGTAACTAATCCTCATTCCAAAGCCACTTGTCAAGTACTGGGTATTACTCAGGGGTTTCCTGTGATGGGTCACCTTCATGGAAGAGCATTTGCAGAAGGGGAGTGACACATGGTGATATCTTAACTGAAATAAAGTACACAGATGTGTGAGCTGTTCTTTAATCATATACTTAAATTCCATATATTTAGAGGATTCACTTTGGTTATGAGAACCACCTTGTGGCAAAAATGAATACAGGTCATCCTTTTGCAGGTGAAAATTTTATGTATTTATTTTTGAAAATGTGAACTAAACCATAGAACATTCAACCATCTAGTTTTTAGTATTGAAATGTGGGCACCTTTTTTTCTGATTTAGCTTTGCCTTGATTGTATAGCTCCCTCAGTAGTATAGCAATCTCCATATATACTAATTAAGTGACTAAAGCTTAGCTTTTGTGAATCATTTCTATAGTGCAGGTACTCATGGCTCACAACGACTCTGAAAGAACTGTCTAGCCAATCTTGCCAAAGCCAAAATTACCTTTCGTTTTTTATATCTCCACTGTTCTCACCCTGTTTGGGATATTAAATGTATTTGCACTTGGGAGGAACCTCAACTATAACTTTGTGGAAAAGATAACACTATTCTCTATGATTTTATAAATTCTATATGTAGCCATACCATGCATACCAAAGGCATATCTTCATACACACTTGCCAGGACCTTTGAATCTTATGAGCCTTCCATTAGATCCTCAGAACCTGTCAACAATTGGTGAAAACTTTTGCCTCCCTGCCCCCCACTTATTCAAAAGCAGAATTTCTTTCCAGGTAATTGATCTCTTCAGACTGTGATAACACTTATGGACTTAGAGCCATCACTCCCCAGCCGGTAATATAAAAAGAGTACAGGGCCAATAGCCTGACTATTCACTAGTTCTGTTTGCTAGTGCTGCTAATATTGATTAAATGCAGTGACCTGGAATTTAAGTGTTTTGCCATTCTGGACTGTTCTGTACCATCTAGTCTAGTTGATGTCTCCACTAACCTTTCTAGACCTCGGGTACCTCCTGAAACTTCCTTGGCCTGCAAAACACTCAGTCTAGTTTCCTTCTAGCCAGCCAAGTTTCACTTCTGCTCATACCCTAAAGAAATTTTTTGAGGATGGGAGGGAGATTTTGAATATCCAGGATTGAGATGGATAATGAATGCAGTAAATATCCTGAGATAGCAGAAGGAAATGGGATCCAGTGTTCAGGAGTAAGGGCTGAAAGAGTAGAGACATCTCGCAATATAATAGTATGGAAGGAGAAAAAGTTGAGGCCAGACACAGTTTAGGTTAGTTTTGGTGACTGGGAGCCAAGGCAGCTTCCATTTTGTAAATTAAGTTGAAGGTAAGATCAGTCAGCTGAGAGAGAAGGGGAAATGGAAGAATAGAGCTTGAGAAAGTAGTTAAAATTTGGAATAGACCATTTACATAGTCTCTTTCCACAACTATCAGCAGGGGCTAGACCAGTTACACTGAAATGACCATATTAAAAAACTTGAAAACTTCAATAGTAAATTGCTTTAATGAGCAGCTCTCTATAGCCCTGATACCACAACATGAGTTGATGCCATTACAAACTGATAAGTGTTCAACCTTAGCTGAGCTCTCAATGTCACCCAGCAATCCATTGATCCTGCTACTTCGCCATTAGCTACCTCCACCCCCAAGAAGTATATTAGGTGGTCATATTTGGGCTCGAAGTTCTGAGTGAGATGATTCTTTTCCTTGGAAGCCATGGCAGGGACCTAGTTTATGTGACCATCAACTCTTTGTGCTAATTAGCAAAAAGGCACGAGTCGTTCTGGACTTTCTGGAGCTTCTGAGGGAAGATCATCTTGAGTCCCATGTGAAGAAAACATTCTGTTCTCTTCAGTTAAATAAAGATGAAAAGCACAAGTTCAGAAATAATTTCTCTCTAAAGTCTGGATTCTCTTGTTGTGTGTGTGTGTGTGCGCACGCACGTGTGTTAATATTGCTATGAATGCTGTCAGCTGAGGAACTAGAATCTTTGATCATAGCAGGA
>NW_006433381.1:146042-174199 GCF_000325575.1 Pteropus alecto | reverse complement strand
TGTGGCTAATGGTCCATTTGGAATGAATGTACATAAGACTAAGGGAAGACTTTGAGGTTAAAAAGTAGTGGCCTTTGAGACCAGGGGATTTGTGATCGATCTAATGTGCAGCCTAGCATCAGAACCACAGTGTGGGTAACAGCCAAGTGGACCCATCAGGTAAGATGAAAACAAACACCTTTTCAGAATAAGGGAATAACATTGAGCTGAAATATCTGAATGACAGGCATGCAGGGATAACAATAATTAGGGATTGCTATGTTTCAGACACTATTCCTAGTACTTTATCTATATTAACTCATTTAATCCTCACAACAGCCCTATGAAATAGGTATTACTTTTATCCACTGAGGAGCAGAGATTACAGAGATAATTAATGGGTGAGCTAGAATTTAAACCAGAGCAGGTAATTGTAATGACAGCAATGGAATTATCACCTCTGTTTTTAAAATGTAGAGAGGTTTAGTGAATTCCCCAAAGTTAAACAGCTAGTGAAACTAACTTGTTCAAGAACCCAGATGTTCTGTCTGTAAGATATTGTCTTTTTACTTTACTCTTGGTACTCAAAGTATCAGCAACACTGATATCATTTGGGAGCTTATTAGAAATGCAGGCTCTCAGGACCCTTCCCAGATCTGTTGAATCTTAATCTGCATTTGAATAAACATTAGAGTTTAAGAAACAATATAGTTCACTGCCACCAGATAGGTTCAAGCTCTGTTAGCCAAATAGATAATAGAATAACAGATAATAGATAATAGAATCAACATCTTATTATCTAAGAAAGGGTGAAGTTAGACATTTGGGGGTTTTAAATAGCAGGAAACACAGGGGTTTGAATAGTTGACCAGCATTGGAAATATTGGAGTTCAGAGGTAAGGAAATGGAACTATACAGAAACTGAAGTTCTATGCAGTTAACTTCACAGAAGAGGTAGTGAGATATGTAGGTAGTCAAGGCAGGAACAGCAGCTAGACCTCTCAGAGCTTCTTTTATTTATTTGTCAAGGACAAAGTTGGGTCTGATTTTGCAGTGATTCCAGCAGGGAGGGTTAAAGAATGGATTTGGCATGCCCTCTAGTTGATCTTTCAGCTTCTCTGTCTTGGGAAAATCACAGATTTCACTGCTTTAAGTAAACCCGATATATGAATATCTGGATTTATAAAACAATGACAGTTATAAGTATGGAAATTTAGGTTTATGGACCATGTAACTAAATTATTTATTATATTAGAGGACATATTATATGTTTCCATTCAATAATGAGCTCCCTTAACACATTTAAGATAGAATTTTATTTTCGGCACTGTTAATAATGCAACCTGGTAGAAAGATACACAATACAAGTGAAGTGTCCTGGCATGAGCCAGGATCATTTGTCTAAACAACTGTATAAAGTGATATGAATGTTTTCTGAAGCAGAGATAAATAAGGTATTGGTATATTCTATCCTTTAAAGACAAGAGAGATGCTTTCCAAAGAACACACTACTTTTGACTTTAGGCTTCCTTAGTTTTGCTGTTTCACAGTTTTTATTCTTCATGGTTCATTGAACTGAACTTGTGACTTTAAGTGATTAACTGAATTGAGATTTATTGGAATTTGAGGAAGGAACCTGTGATATAAAAAAGCAGTTTTGTTATTTTTGTACAAAGCCTCCTAAGCAACATTTCACAAACCACGTGGTGTTAATTACCTCTGTGGCTTCATTCATCCATCCATCCACCCACCTACCCACTCACCTACTCACTCATTCATTTGTTCAGTCAATATTGTCAGTCATCACTTTGTTAGAATTGGGGATGCTGGACCAGGCAGATGTAGTTCTTGTCCTTTTGGAGCTTATAGTCTAGGGTGAGATGCAGCCGAGTTAACCAGGCAGTTTCCAGTAGAATGTCATTATCAACCAGAACAATTGAACTGTAGGATGTCATGGTAGCATAAAAAGGTGATTGTGATCCAAACTGACTGCAATTCATAGATAGAAATTGTATAAGCTATCTATTGGTACATAAGAAATTACTCCAAAAATGGTGTTTTTAAACAATACATATTTATGATTCCATAGTTTCTGTGGGCCAGGCGCTGTGTTATGATTTAGTCGGGTACTCTGCTTCAGTTTTCTCATTGGCTGTAATATAGATGTTGGCCAGGGCAACAGTCATTTCAAGGCTTAACTGGGGAATGAATCATGTCTAACTCACTCTTGTAATTATTCACAGAATTCAGTTTCTCATGGGTTTTTGGACTGTAGGAGTCATTTCCTTGCTGGTTATTGGCCAGAGGTTACCTTCAATTACTTGCCACATGGGTCCTTCCATAGGGCAGCTTACAACATGGCAGCTGGCTTCATCAAAGTGAGTGAGCAAGAGAGAAAGAGAATGACAGTAGGACAGAATTACAGTCTTTTGTAAACTAATCTTGGAAATGACATCTCATCACTTTTGCCAAATACTGCTCCTTAGTGATCACTAGGTCCAGTTGCTCTCAAAGGGAGAAGTCCACACCCAAAAAGAAGAGGAGGAAATTATATAAGGATGTGAATACTAGGAGGCAAGGATCATTGGGAGCCATTTTAGAAGCTGCCTACCACAGAAATATTCTCCTGTGGAGAGATGCGCGTTGCAGCTGCTCAGTGGCTCTGTTGCACTATTCTTGGTCTCATTCTCACTCAAACTCAAAATTTGTCACAAAAGGCTCCTGCCTCCAGTTTATGGTATAGTGTCATAGGATTATCTGGATTGATGAGAAAACTACTCTAGTTGTTAAGTTCCCTCTCTCTTCCATCATCTTAATCATAATGTTTAGGAGAGATAGTAAGAAATTTTCAGAAATAAATAATATTTGAGAAAGTTCAAATTTTAGCTTTCATAGTATCTGTCTAAGATTCCTGATAGGCCTGTTCTCTCAGGCACCTGTCCTAATAAGGTTCTTTTGGTTGTAAACAGCTCATTCAAGATACCTTAAGTAATGGGTACTTTATAATAAGCGTATTTGTCCTTTGAGATCCAGAAAATGCTTGAAACCATGTCTCAGGAAGAGATTTATTAGTTAAGATAAGGGATATAACACTGTAAGAGACCTCAAAATAGAATGGGCTATGTAAGATGGGGATTGATCTCTTGAATGATTTATTTCTCTGTCACTCTCTTTCCTTCTTCCTCCCTCTCTCCTCCTTCCCTTTCCTTCCTCCATCCTTCCATTTCTCTCTCATTACGGTATAGCTGGTTTAGGCTGGTAGTTGTACAGTCGTGCTTCATGAGTTAGTTCAAGTATCCAAATACCTTCTATTATTGTTCCCACATCCTCTGAGCAGAGATTGATAAATTATGGCTAAATCTATCCTGCTGCCTCCTTTTATAAATAGTTTTATTTGAACACAGCCACTGCCATTTGTTTATAGATTATCTGTAGGTGCTTTAGCACAGCAGAATTGAATAGTTTTGACAGAGATGTTGTAGACCACAAAGCCTAAACTATTTACCATGGGGCCTTTCACACAAAAGGTTTGCCATTCCCTACTCTAGGGCATTATCCTTGTGTGCACGTTTTCTGCCATGTTTTAATTATAGATTATGGGAAGAGAAAAGAGCAAGAGTTCAGAGGAAATAATTTTGTTTTAACAAAGTGATGAGGAAGTTGTATACATCACTTTGGCTCAGAAGGTGTTGGTGAGAAGTTAGTCATGCAGCCATACTTGGCAATAAGCATGACTAGGAAATATGGTCTATAATTGGGTAGCTTTGTGCTGAGGTGATACTTATAGAAAGAGAATAATGGGTTCCATTATTATCTTCATTTTTCAATTAAATAACCTAAGGCACAGAGAAGTGAATATACTTCCTTATATCCATAGAGTTAGTAAGAACTATTCTGACATTGATAAGGGAGCTGAGGTGCTAAAAGAACAAAAGCAGTGATAATAAATAAATAAATATTAATTAATTTTAAAAATTGTGCTAAAATCTTTTTTTAAAAAATTCATGGTAACATTGGGCTATGTAAAGATTAGAACTAGAGGAAAATTTAGAATCCAAAGCAACTGTACTTAAGGGTAGGTGATTTTCAGAGGATCTTCTTTCTCTCCCCCTGTAAACTGGATTTCTAATCATTTACTTGGTATATTTCTCTCTCTATTTCATTTTCTGTGTACTCATGATTTTTCTTCATCACAATTTTCTCTTAGCCATAATTTCCTCGTGACTCTGGTTTTGTCTCATGGCATTTCTTGATTATCTTTTCAGTCTTATTTTTCAAGGTTATATTTGTTTATCGTCTGTTTTCATAGTATTATCTTGTTCACATTTTCAAAAGAGAAAATCAGAGCAGTCCAAATTATTTGTCCTTAGGGTTTCTGGCCACTCTTGCAAAGGATGGCCTGGAGTCAGTACTTACCCTTGTTTGTGGCACCAATGATTGTGTAGAATGGAGTCACTTGGTGTAACAGATGGCCTTCTGGAGCTTTCTCTTGAACAAAGGATTAGGGGTAGACAGTTGACAGGTTCACCATAACACTGTAGCCATAAAAGACATAGCACTTCTTTGATATCTAATACCGCCCCAGGTCTCAATGTGAATCCTTTTATCTGTCATAACTAAAGCATGTTGGTCTGGTCTTATCTGTGAATGAGGCAAGTATCATCAATTATTCTCATTATTTCTTAAAAACAATCCTTGAAGTATGATGATTCCCTTAGTTTAGATTCCAGTCGGCAGTTACAATTTGTTGGTGAACATTAACCTGTAGATGGATTTAGCTGTAACAGAGGGACTAAGTATTAAACAAACAAACAAACAAACAAAATATGCCTTTCTTAGAACTTCAAGAAAGTTGACTTTAAAATTTTTTATTTTTTATTTTTATTTTTTTAAATAAATGTATTTATTTAAATTAGTTTCAAGTATACAGTACATTGGTTAGACATCTATAATGTTCATAAAACGATCCCCCCAATTGCTCCCTCCCTCTCCTGGCCCTCTACTTAGCCATCATATTAATGCTAACTGCATTCATTGTGTTCATCTTATCTCTTCCCATAGCAGCAATTTTCACCTCAAAGTGCTCCTTCATTGTAGGAATAAATGCTTACTGTGTGGGAAGCACTGTGCTGAGTGCTCTACATATATTTATTCAATTCTCTCCCCAATGTTGCAAATGTAAGTACTAATATTAGCTCTATTTTGCAGTTGAAGTAACTGAGATACAGAAGTCAAGTGACTTCTCCCAAGTCACAAAGCTAGTAAGTGGCAAAGCCGGGATTCAAGCTCAGGTGGTCTGATTCTAGAACAAGTTATTTCACTCCCACTGTTCATAAGAATACTTGAGTATTCCATACGCAAAGTTCTCCAGTGACAGAGGTTGTAATTCTGCTTTCTATGCCATTTCTCCTCATGAACTATTTTCAAGAATGCTCTAAGAGCTCTGTATTCACCAGTTACTGTTGTCTCTGTAAAAGCTGACAGTCCATCAAGTGAACTATATATGTTAAAGAATGTTTAGTGATACATTTTCATGATGGATTACAAATTTTCTTGTGGAGCGATGAAAGTCTGTTGGATAAATAAATGTGCTTCTAGTGTTGTCAAATAAGTATTTACTGTCTATCATAAACAGTCCATGTTATTTTGGTAAATGCAGAGGGTTAATTTTTCTTAATTTGGTTTAATTGTACAGCCACAAATAGTCTCAGTTAATATCTTTTGTGTATATAATATAGATTTTAAGTCTTTAAAATATATAACATTTTACAGTGCTATGCAATGTTTTATCAATATACGACTAGTGTCAGAATGGTCTTTCCTGGAATAGGAATGCTGACACAATGAAAAAATATTTAGGCTGAAAATGTAACAGTTAGTATATAAAATTTCCATGCACTCCTCCTTCCTATTTACCCTCCCTTTATTTTACTTCTTTATATTAAATTATGCTCAAACCCTTCTTTAACATCCGGTTCAAAATGCACCTCTAGGAATCTAGTTCCAATTACCTACATCTAACCCATATCTTCCTCCTTAATACTTCTAGACATAATTCATGGAGACATTTACTTTTTTTTATGTGTTTTCTATAACTGGTCTTAAGTCATATCATGTATGTTTGTTTTGTCACATTATATAGATAGAATTGTCTTCATCATGTCAGAAAAAGACCTTTGCAAACAGAAGATGAACAGTAAATGATGTTGACTGACTGCCTTTAAAGAACACAAACGTCTACTTGCTGCAGATCAAGACTCTTAGAAGTCCTAATGAATACAGATTTCCTTAATCACAAAGTCACAGCAGGAAGAAAGCAAAGAAAACACTTACAGCTTTTACAACAAAAAGCATAAAACAAACAAACAAACAAAGAATAAAATAAAACAACAACAAAATCTTCACTGTTTGATTTTCTTCAGGCCCACTCTGATAGCTTCAGACTGACTGATTAAGGTTGTCCAAGAGCATTTTGTAAATAGAGGATAAAGGCATCCTACACTTGTTTCTTTAAAAGAATATATGAAGATTTGGATGTGTTTGATTCCTACTTAAAGTTGCCATAATGTTTTGGAGAAAGCGCTAGTGCTCCAACCACTTAATTCTGAAGTTAGGTGAAGGAATATCCAAGGAAATGGGGTGTGTGTGTGTGTGTGTGTGTGTGTGTGTGTGTCTTATAATGCTGTCCCCTTTGTGCTGTGATTTGTGTGACCTCTGATTTACCAGCAAAAATCATAAGAATTTATCTGTATACAAAAAATAAGTAAACCTTGGAATTGAAGCAAGTGAATTACGAGCTCAGTATTTGCTTAAACTCATACATTATGAAGGTAGGTTGACAGGCCTGGGTTTGATATGATGGAGAAGTATTTTAGAAGACATTAATAAAATGTATAGGTATTTAATAGAAAACACGTGGGCAAGTATTCTCCAAATCTAGAAGCTTTATGGGGAATGTCTTGGTGACCATAGTTTCCTATGCCATCCCTAGTCCCAGCTGCATCCAAAGAATTGACCCAACTGTTTTCTAGATCTAAGGAAGCTGGCCTAGCCTAGGAATGTTCTCTGGAGTCACCTTTGCTGTGGCTCATTCCTCCTTTCTCGGGACTAGTTTAAATCAGGATATCCAGTGCTGTCCTTTGAGAATGTAGGTATACCAATTAATGCGCTACAGGACAGGGGTGTATATACTTCAGCTGTATTAGCAGCAGTTTTTTCTTTCTTTTTTTAACCTTTTCCTCTTACTTACCTGGTCTCCTTTATGACCAGTACAACTTGTCTGGTCCTTTGTTCACAGCTCTTCTTGTGTTCCTTCTACCACAGAATGTGTTTCATTTTACTTGGTAAAGTAGTTTTTATAAAACTAGTAATAATATAGTTAGCTGATTAAATGGCTATTTCCCTTACCAAACTCTGAACCAAGAACAAGATCATGTCTTATCCTGCTCTTTATCACCACCATCTAGCGAAAAGTAAATGATTTATAAATGCTTTATGAATGAATAAGCCTTAGTTGTGGCTCAGGTCCAAGGACCAAGGAAAGATAATTACATTAATCAAAATAGCAATAGTTAACTTCTATTGAGCACTTAATATGTACTAGACTTTATTTTGAGCACCTAAATAAATTATTTCATTTAATCTTGACAACTGCTTCATGGGAAGTTATTATCCACATTTATAAATGAAAACACTGAAGCCCAGAGGGGTTAAATTATTTGTCCAAAGTCACACAACTAGTAATTGTCGAAGTAAGTATTCAAACCTAGGGACATCATTTTCCCAACCTTCACCACTACATTGCCTGTTACAATATCAACCTTGTGAGAACTGAATAAACTTGGTCTGCCTGGTGGGAGCTCAGGGTGACTTCAGTTTTCTGCCAATCTAGCTTCCCATTATAACAGACAGAACTTAATCAAAATTATCCCAGAAGTCTGAGGATTTACTAGTGACATCAAATTTTCTTTTAGAAAGGACAGAGACTATTAATTTGGAGATGAGGATGCTAGTTCTAGAAGAGGCTTCTGTAGCTTTGTGGTATTCAGTTCAAACAATTCCTTTTATAAATCTCCCTCAATGGACTCATGTGTGTATGTATATCTCCTCTATTCTATTTTCCTGATGTTGGGGTTATAGATCACTAAGAACTGGTCACAAGTGTTCCTGGCAGAGGGAGTATCATTTAAGAAGGTCTTAATATGGGAAGTAGATTGGCATATTCAAAGAGAGCAGAGGTTGCCAGTATGGCTAAAGCAGAGGGAATGAGTGGCAAATATACTAGATGAGCCTGGGCAGGAGTTAATTAATTCAGAACTTCTTCTGAACTCAGGGTGTGTGTGGTGTAACTGCATTCTTAATGAAGAAATGATAATAAATGGAGATTCTCTCCTATTTTCAGTAAAGTAAATGCCTTGAATATATTGATGATAGCCCCTTTATTGAATTCCCTGCTGTAATGGATTGTGTTCCAGGGAAATTATAGGATGCCATCAGGCCCTCAGTTATACTCAGAATATGTTCCCAAAGAGTACAGTATCTATGAAAAATTCAGAAGTAGGGACTTTGGGCCAAGATTATATAAATAGATATATAGATAGCTATGGATATAGATATAAATACAGATAATTAAATGAAATGAGATTAAACTCAACATACTCTAATAGAATTAGTAAGTGTATTGGAACCTTTAGTCACTAATTATAACTTAATGAAATAACAACTTAATTTCCATACTTACTCCCTTCCTTTTGGATCTACAATTTACATAAATTATTCATCTAATGGTTAATCATCTGACTTCCTTGTTAGACTCTGATGAGATAGTCTGAGGTTTGAAGAAAATGATTCTTGAAATACTCCAGAATTCATGAAATCCAGGGGCATCAGGCAGCTGGGCCTCCTAACTGTTCTGGTGGGCTGGTGGAAAAGTCTCCATATTTTGTAGTTTTCTCCACAGAAGCAGTGAATTTGGAGGAGAAAGGTTTTGGGAGGTGAACTGGCAACAAAGGGAAGGGAACTAACATTTACTGATTGCCTACTATGAGTCAAGCATCTTACATTAATTAACTCATTTAATTGGCACAACAACCACTTGAGGTAGGTGTTATTAATGACCACTTTAGAGATGAGGAGACTGAGACTCAGATAGGTTAAGTGATTTGCCCAAGATCACACAGTTAGTTAAGTTATGGAGCTTAAATAAAATGCTCTGCAATTCTTTCCACCTGTAAAGTTGTCCCCTTATTGATTCCCCTTTGCCTGATTCTCAGTTTTCCTAATAGCTGGCTACTCCTTTCCTCTCAGGTTTTCGCCAGAAAGTGGCTCTGCAATTTGGAAATCAAGGCCTAATTGGGAGGAAGACCCTGAGATGTATGATTTGGTAAACAGTTAGTGTTTCTGGTTCTAGAATATGAACATCTCACCAGTTGAATGGCCTTAAGATTATTTCTCCACACTCCTCCCACCCTCCCACTGCTTCTGCTTATATCCTATAATAACCTTTCTCATTATTTCTCTCCAGCTGCAGGAAATTGACCCCCAGGAATAATTTCTGGGGCTGAGCTCAGAATGAATGTGTACCATGAACCAAAAACGAAATGCTTGAATTGGGTTTCTTGATACCTGAGAGCTCCAGATAGATTAGAAGGGAGAAGGAAGTCTTTTAGGGATATAGATGCTTAGGGGCAGTTCAAGCCTGTGCAAACTACAGCAGTAAGGGATACCTTTGGAAGCCTAAAGCCAGAATAAAAGCAATGGGTGCTTGGGAGACAGGAGAGGAAATTCCACTGAGAATAAGAATTCTTTAAAGGCAGAGATTGTATCTTATTTATTTCCAGCGCCTAACCCAGTGACTTGCATATAGCAGGTACTCAATAAATGTTAATTAAACATTCAAGTGTAAAATTCTTAAATACTTGAAATAGCTTTTTCATTAATAGTTTTTTTTTTTTTTTTTAAGTAATTCAAACTGTGAGAACAAAGTCAAGGAATCATAGTGGCCCTTTGGGGGAACTGCTAAGATTAACAGACGGAGATGTTAGTAATAGTTCCAACTCTGCCATTAATAACTTATGTACCCATGGATAATTCACTCAATTATTCTGTTTCCCAGTTGCCTCATCTCTAAAAAAAAGAGGGTAGAATGTTCTTAAAATTGTTTTTATTCATATGTTTATTATTTTATGTACATAATAAAAATAGTCAATATTTATTTAGCTCCTGAGAGTTTACAAAAACTCATGTACATTATCTCATTTAGGTCTCCCACAATTTTGTGATACAAAGATTATCTCAGTTTTATAGATGAAGAAACTAAGGCTCAGATTAAGGAATTAATCTGTACTACTACTGAGTACACCTTTTGACTCAAATCCAGTCCTCTTTCCAGGTAGCACAAACTTTTCCCACGGTATTTAACTGCATGTAAATAATGCTTCCAAAAACAGTTGAAAAATCATTTATTCCCTTAAGTCCTCAAACGTCTCTCCTGCAATTGTATTTGATTATTTTACTCAGCGAACTCTGTTCCAAATCTCAAGCTAGCTAAAGTTGACTTATTAGGAATTTCATATTCTTGAGGTCTTATTTAACGAGGCTTTCATTTATTCTTCTGCAATGGGCCTTGGCTTTTTGGTGAAGAAAATGCATTTGTCTTGCTGGAAACTTCTGCACATTATGAAGTGTTGTACATTTTAGCTGCGCTAGAAATGAAATCCATGTGCTATCTGAGCTATCTCTATTATAGCTAACAATAGAAAGTACACCCAAATTTGCTTTAATGTAGATTCATACATATTAGTGCAGATATGACGTTATGAAAAAAGAAACTTGCCCATATACAAAATTAGAAAATTCAAATTATTTGATACATTCAATGACAAAATATCAACTTTATTACTGGACATTTTAAGATATATTATGATAAATCAAATTCCCTTATAATTTCTCACCTACACCGCCACCTTGGGAATGACTCTTCAAATGTACTCTATTTCCCCAGGGCATGACACACTAGTTAAGTTTTCATAATTTAACAATGTATGAAGGGACTTTGGCAGATATTACTGAACCTGTCAGATTTAACAGGTTGTAAGTTCTCTCAGTTGAGGAAAAAACAACTTTGGAAAATATATCAAAATTCAATTAGTCAGCAAATTGGGGTCGTTAGCCCATCTTTGGGGTGACCTATCAAAAGGGGAAGGGTACTTGATACCTACAATTAAGTAATTAAATGCATTAGGTCCTTATGGAGTGGCTTTTAATATTCACCACCCTCTAAATCTATTAGGCCAGAAAACTTGGTATGAAAGAGTTCCAGTGGTAGGCATTACATAAATAACTAAATGACTAATTGAGGTATAGGCAGAAGGTGTTTCCTCTTTTTATTGTTTGAAAGAGCCTGGCTCTAAATTTTTTTAAGTAACCAGTTTAGGTATTGTTGATTAGATACTTTTATTGTGCAGTAAATACTGCTTCACTATTAATACTTTCTTAATCTTCTTTAGCATAAATAAAGGTGTTTATAGGTATTAACTTATTATAATACTGTTCATTCCAAAATTGGATTTATACTGTGCTAATAATATTTCTTAAATTTTTGAATGATATTTAGAAGAATTATTATAATGTAGAGTGAATAAACCAAGAAATATAAATATTACATTTACAAAGAAATGTAAATATTGCATGGGGGTGTTCTTTCAGATTAAATATGTTCTTTCTTTGACTCAAACTTGACTTTAACTAGATTTGTCATAGGCTTGCTATATTTGTACTGTTTCAAAGCTATATTTTGTTTTATCTGATGTCATCACACAGTAGTGCAAATATTAGCGATGCTGTTTTGCTTTTTTATAATCACATCTCACCCTACCCACTATTTGGACAAATGTTTACTGGGGAGCTTTATTCATTTATCCATGAAAGAAAAGGAGTACAACAGGTCTCATCATTGTAAGACAACAGTCAATGAATGACTGGTGGGGAATGATCTGGATTAGTGTTTTTATTTTACTCTTAGCTCTGCAAATATCTTTGCTTGCTGTGATTTTGCAGTTATAGCTTCTTTCAACTCTGGCTTCTCATCCATAAACTCCTTATCTAATTCAGTTTAACATTTCTATTTTTTTTTTATCTGTTGGCACTCATGTTAATACCTTTCTTTGGTCTTTTTCTTTCTATCTGGCTGTCCTGGTTAGCTTTAGGTCTTGTGTTCTTTTACCCTTGGGACTGACTCACCTTATTTGTCTCTCCTCATGACTTTATTTATATGGGACAGCTGAGCCACCTGCCTTTGTCCGATGTTTGTGCAAGGGCCATTTGTTTGATGGCACTACTTTCCAGCCTATGTCACTGAAATGGGAAGACTTTTTATAGGTCAAGCAGCACTGACCCACAGAGTAGAAAAAGAATTGAGAAACGACATGGAAATAAACAAATTATTTTAACTTAATTTATACTTATTTAATTTTTAAATTAAAATTGGAATATCAAAGTTTGATCTCTGAGTTGTAAATACATTTATTTGCTAGATACTGCATCAGTTGCTCCCTGCACAGCATACCCTATTTGATTGTGGAGTGCCTGAAAGGTGGGGTGATGTAAGAAGCAAGAAAAATGCTGTAGAACATAGATATTAAAAGATTGTTAGCATTTGAGCAAGGAATTGAGGAGCATTGACCTTCAAGTTTCTATCAACTTCAATTATCCACTCTTTAGATGATCTACAGCAGATTTTCAAACTCAAGTTATTGTCTCTGTTCTTTCTAGCACACTCCTGGGCTGCCTTCCTAGTTGGCATGTGCTTGAGAAACACAAACTAATTTTAATACTTGCCTACCAAATTGAATAGAGATAGAATATCTGCTATCGAATTCTTTAAAAAATCATAAAATACATGATACATTTTGGATTATCTGCTCTTTCAGGTTAAATATATGCAATGAATTACATGTTGTAGAGAAGACCTATAGCACAATGTTTAAGAGTACAGCTCTGAAGTCAGATAGACTGAATTTAAACCCCAGCTACATTCTGGCTGTGTGACCATGGGCAAGTTACTTGTTGCTTTCGATACTGCTGTGGCAGCTCAGAAAATGAGTTTTTTTTTTTTCATTGTTAGGCTGCTGGGGCTCTCCCAGTCAGAGAAGCTACTCTGAAACTTTAAAAATAAACAGTTCTGAATAATGGCAAGTTTACTAAATGGTGTATCAGAAAACAGTGCTAAGAGGTTGTTGAGGCTCCAAAACTGATTACCAAGTAAAAAGCAGAGCATGGAAAACAGTAGTTTATCTAATACTTTGGAACAAACTAAATTCTCTCTCTTCCTCTCACCTTAATTCAATCATCATATGCACGGGCACTTTCTGTGTCTTAATTTTTCTCCTCTGCCTTTCCTATTGCTTGTCCTTAGTCTGTGTCTCCCTCTCCATTTTCCTCTTAACCATTCCTTGTTTTTTATGTATAGCCTTTCCCTTCCCACCATTCTCCTATCCTATTGTGTCTCTTTTACACCTCCTCATCCTTGTCAATTTGGCACATGTAGGATTAAATAAGAGTATAATTAAAATATTTGTCAACTTCATCATTTTTTTAAAATTATGTGTCAAAGGACATGATAAAGAAAGTAAAAAGAACCTACAGAATGGGAGAAAATAGTTTCAAATTATAAATCTGATAAGAGTCTAGTATTCAGAATATATAAGTAATTCTTATGACTTAACAACAAAAAGATAAACAACCCAATTTTTAAAATTTTATTTTACTAGTTGCAAGTATATAGTACATTGGTTAGATATTTATATAGCTTATAAAACAATCCCCTTAATTGGTCTTTCTCTCCTCTGGCTCTCTACCTAGCCAATATATTAATAGTAACTGCATGCCCTATGCCATGCTCCCCATCTATCAACTAGTAATTTGTACTTTTTAACCCTTCACCCCATTCTGCTAGCCCCCTAACCACCCTCCCCTCTGTCTGTCACCAGATTGTACTCTATATTTGTGAGTCAAACAACCCAATTTTAAAAAATGGGCAAAGGACTTAAATAGTCATTTCTCCAAAGATATACAACTTGCCAACAACCACATGAAAAGATGCTCAACATTATTAATCATTAGGGAAATTCAAATCAAAACCACAATGAGGTGCCATTTCATACCCAATGTAATGACTATAATAAAAAAATAAAAATACAAAAATAATAAGTATTGCCAAAGACGAGAAAAGGGAATTGTTGTATATTACTGTTGGAATGGAAATTGGTTCAGCTATTGTGGAAAACATGTTGGCAGTTCCTCAAAAAATTAAATGTAGAATTATTATATGACTCAGTAATTCTACTCCTAGATATATACCGCAAAGAATCAAAAACAGAAATTCCAACAAATACATGTACATTCATGTTCATAGCACCATTATTCACAATAGCCAAAGGTGGAAACAGCTCAAACGTCCATAAATGGATAAATGGACAAATTATGGTATGTCCATATAATGGAATATTATTTAGCCATAAAAAGAAATGAAGTGATGATCTGTTCATTGTAGATAAACCCTGAAAACATTATGCTAAGTAAAAGAAACCAGACATAGAAGAACTCATATTGTATAATCCGTTTGTATGAAAAAATCCAGAATAAGCAAATCCATAGAGACAAAAATCATATTAGTAGTTGTCAGGGCCTAAAGTAAGAGGAAATTGGGGAGAAAATTCTTAATTACTATGAGGTTTTGTTTTGGGAATAATGGAAATATTTTGGTACTAGATAGAGGTGGTGGCTGCATAACATTGTGAATGTACTAAATGCCACTGAATTATTCACTTTAAAATGGTTAATTTTATGTTATGTGAATTTTGCTTTAATAAATTATATCTATATCAATCTATGACATACTTTCTAAATTTATGTTTCAGACCCAATTTAAAAATCAGATATCTAAAATCTGATATTTCTCAAATATATATATCCCCCTTAAAACTACTGACCCCAAGATACCTCATAAAATCTAAGGAATCCAAAGTAGTACCCACCTATTCCTTTCACCAATATAAGAAAAGCCAAAATCATTAATATATGCATGTATAGAAAAATAATGAAAGACAAATTTGGTGAAATAAGTTCAGTAAAAGGATTTAATGTGTGATGAAAGATAGATAAAGCATAGTGACCTGAGATAAATTCTGTCTTCAGAAAAGCAAAAAATGGAAATAAGAGGAAAATGGATAAGCAGAACTGAGGGCACTGACCTGGCCTGTTGAAAACAAAATAAAACAAATATTTTTTTGGTGAACATTCTGCATTCCAATCATGTCTAATAGAGATTTATGAGGTGGGAGGAGAGACACTAGGAGAGGGAGAAAGAATAAATGTGGGTGTGTTTGTATTCAAATGAATCTCCAGAGTAAACATAGTCATAAAACCTCTGGGATTCAAATTTCTATGTCAATGCTTCACTATGAAAAATATTTTCTGAAGAGCAGAGGGAGAATGCCAGGTCTGACTATTACAGGGACCTATGGGATTGGTAGATGAGTGAGGAACATCCTGTCAGCTTTCAATGTCTGATAGTTTTCTTTACAGGCTACCCCTGCTTGGACCAAGGACTATTACAAAAAGAGCTTGAGTTTTGAGAGATATTGTGTTGAAACTTATAAATGATTGATTGCTGAAGGACGGGCTCACCAGACCAGGTAGAGTGGTCATGAGTGAAGGGAGAGTAACCCTGAAAGTCCCCCCCTTCCCCTGAATTGCCATTGCTGTTCAATTGACCCTGGAACTGTTATAAGTCTACCATGGCCCCGGGGCAGCCTGCCATTTTTTGTGATGTGAGGACCAATTTAATTGGGGTTTATTTAATGGATTGATAGGGTTCAGGGGCAAAAGTTTGCCACAGGGAATAAATTGATGACTAATGTATTTTTTGCCTCTAAGGCTAGAAAAGAGAAATAATGGAGAGAAAAAAGTAACATGAGGAATTAAGACTGGATTTAAATGAAAGCTTTTGGGCCTCTGCAGATGATTCATTTCTGCTGAATATCCTTTAGACCTATATGTATATAGGGACAAAAACGGGAAAATTACTCCCTGTCTCTCTGAGATATTTATTTTCCTCCTATGGTCTTTGCAAATCCATAGCCCTTAAATATGCAACCAAGTAAGGAGAAAAAATGCCATAATATAGATTCAACATAATAGGGAGTTGTGAGTAGACCAGTAATTTTTCCCCCTTCATTCTCACTGCACGAACCTTTCAAATATCATGATTTTGCTGTATCACTGAGAGCAATAATACCTCAACATCCCAGGTTTGTACTACCCATAACAAACTGTAAATTTTATTGGCAAGACTCTAAAGTCTACTAGTCTTTGTAGCAGCCTCTGATCCATGGACATTTCTATTGACTCCCTTTTGACAGCTAATTCTATCTTCTGCTGAGAATAGACAAAGAGGGGTAGACATTGGTTGAAACAGGAGGCTTTTTGGTAAGGTAATAGTTATTTCGAGAATTTTATTGGGAGAAACTTTTTATTTTTCCAGAACAATGATAAAAACAGATTCATGGACAAAAGCTTCATAACAGTTTGTTAATGCAAATTAGGCATGTTTGGGCCAGTTCCCTAAGCTTTCAATGTTGATGTTATAGAACACAAATGTCTTACTTGCCTGCAGAATTGTTTCTGTTGTCACGATTGGAGAGCAAATTATGGACTGAATAGGTCCCAGGACGTTTTTAAGACCTTAATTAGTTACTAAAGAAGGCTCGAGAATCTTTCAACAATTTTATTTCATTCTTCTGTTTAAGCATGGCTCTCACCTGGACTGGGTAAAGCATAATGGACTGAGTGACCCTCCAAGGTCACTTTCATTTTAGTGATTGCATCACCTAATTCTCTTAATACTTCTCCACGTAGTCCTCTCCACTGAAAATGAGAAAAATAAAAACCAATTTAAGCAACTTGTGGTTGAGTTCACTAATAAACTGCCTATACATACCAAGCATATAATCTCAAAGTACATTACTTTAAAAGGTTTAAAGTGTAATCTCTCCCATCTTATTCTTGGTTGTCACTTATCCCTCAGTAGTGAGGATAGTGCATTTATTTCTGAATCCAGAGACTCTTTTAATTCAATACTCATAGACATGTGACCACAGACAAGATGAGGTTTGGTTTAATTCAAGTTAAAAAAATATTCTCGTTGCAAATGAAGGATTTCATTCTTTTTTATGGCCAATTAATATTCCATTGTATATATGTACCACTTCTTCCTTATCTATTTATCTATCAATGGACACTTAAGCATAGAGGATATAGTCAATAATATTATAATAACTGTATATGGTGCCAGGTGGTACTAGACTTATCAGGGGAGTCACTTCATAAGTTATATAAATGTCTAACCATTATGCTATACTGGTGAGACTAACAGAATATTGAATGTCAATTATAATTAAAAATAAAAAGTTTAGAAAATAAAAAGTCTATTATTTTGAATAACATTGTATCTTTTGATATCTATGAGTATATAGAAGTAGATGTATAATAAGTTATTTCAGTTGAGTTGTGTGTCAATCAAACTAGGCTAGGCTATGCTTAAATTTTAGTGTTTTAACCGAATAGAAATTTATTTCTCATTCTTGCAAAGTTTATGAGTCCAGGTGATTTTTCAGGGCACCTGAGTTCCATATTGTGACTCAGTGATTCCTTTGATCTGGTAGTCTCTGCCTCATTCCCAAGGTGACATAATTTCACTTCCCCTAATAGACCATTGACAAGAACTAATTATCTGGCTCTTCCCAACTTTAAAGTGGGTGGAGAGGACCTGTAACATTTCTTCCATGTTTCCAGAAGAAAACTAGATATAGGTGAATACTAAAAATGTATATGACAAGCTGTATTAAGTGGGTCTGCATAAGAAAATTTTGACTCCTTCCTTTATGGTCTTGATCAAAATGTTTGTACAAAAGAGGAAGGCAGGCCTTATTTATTTGTGATTTTTTAAAACAAAGTAAAGCCAAGTTAGTTGAGAGTCCTAGAGAGAAGTAACTACGTATGCACAACTTAGCAAAAGGAGCTTAGATTAGTTATCTATAAAGTATATTTTAAGCAAAATCAATAAACAAAATTCAAACTTAGAAAATAAATAAATGGGGGGGTATATGTTAGTAGACATTCGATCAATGAACACATACTGAGTGCTCAAGGTATCCGCAGTCTCAATTTTTGAAAAATTATTTACTGCAAGGTTCTTTTAAGTCAAGAGGTAGCAAACTTTTTCTGTAAAGGGCCAGATAGTGCATATTTTAGCTTCACAGCCCATACAGTCACTGTCACAACTACTCAACTGTGTAAATGCAGTGTAAAAGTAGCCATCAACAATTAATCAATCAATCAATAACTAGCTAGCTATGTTCCAATAAAACTTCATTTACAAAAATGAACTATAAGCTTTAGTTTCCGACTCTGGCTTTAAACAATGACACTCCATAGTGAATAAGAAAGTTCAAAGACACCTTTTTATCATGACTTGAGCAAGGGCAAAGAAACTAAGTCATTAATGGTTCATCAGAAACAAAGACAAAACTGCTCTGAATTGTTAAGTTCAAGGGAAAATAGGGTTTGCTTAATTTATCACCTTTTGCAAATGATATTTTATATCAAATTATGCCTAACCATGTCAGTTAGGATGCTTTTGGTCACAAGAAATAGAAAAACTCAAACTAGCTTATGTGTAATTATAGATTTATTAGCCCATGTGACTAAAAAATTCAGAAACTTTCTTTACTTTTAGTTTCAAGTTTCATCAGAGTCCCAGTCCTATTTCTCTTTTTGTTCTTTTGACTCTGAATTTGTAAGAAAGTATCAGCTTTGTCTCCTGGTTGGGCACTCATCACATAATGGTTGCCAGCATTAATTGGGACTACCTGTTTTCATGTTCACATTTTGGAGAGAGAATAGATATCTTTCCCTTAGCCATTGGACAAAAACACTGGGCTTCCTCTATATTATCTATTCTTAAACAAATTAATGTGGCCAGGAAATTATAATTATACTGACTCCAATCAATCAGTATGCATTGATGAAGCTAGGGATACTATCAAGCCACCCAATTCAAAGACTGAATGAATGTTGAAGAAGCAACCCCATTACCCTCTACACTGAACCCTTCTCACTCACCGTTTCATCTTTGTTGCAACTTATTGTAGCATATGTGTAGAGAGAGGTAGGGCACCATAGGATAATTTTTATTATTAGCAAGACCCTCAACCCAGTAATTGTTAAATGTGAGTACTATGTCGCAACTTCTGCTGAAAGACATTTAGACACTGCAAGAGGCGCCAGAGTTGTCTCAGGGAAGATTCGATTTCTTGCTGAATGGGAATGGTGGTCACAAAAATCACTGGCTATTTCTGTGTGATTCCTGCAGAGATAGCTAAACTGGGTTTGATCGAGGTGTACAAGAAGTGCAAAGAAATAAATTTGTTCTTGAGAGACTAAAGAGATAAGGGTAAGCTGATATCCAGTGCTGCATTAAAAGATCTCAATCTACACCCGTTCTTATATTTTATTTTTTTGTACTCCAGAATGATATGTTCACTTTTGGTGGTCATATCTCAAAAATGCACCAGAGATAAAGAATGGCCAGATAAAATTACAATAGGCAAACCTTTTTTTTTATGAAATCCAGAATTAGAGGCAAACCCACATCATTAGATTTTATTAGTGTCAGTGATGTAACAGTATCTCAACAAAATTCAAACTTAGTGTAATTTCCAGTGTAATTTAGAGAGATCCAAGTTGGACTGAAATATTGGGACTTTTAAATCTGAACAAATAAAGGCTGAAGGAATATCATTAAAGGCCATAAAATAATAAGTGAAGAACATATGCATAAATGTATTCCCTAAATCCTAGTAAATTAGAACTAAAAAGTACATATTTTATCTCAACAACTTTAAGGCTAATGAAAAGACATATCCCTTCATAAAATGAGAAATCAATTTATAGAAATTATAAATACCCTCAGGAATTACAACTAGCTGAAAACGTATCCTCAAAAAAAAAAAAACAGTGTACATTAGTGTGAGACTGATCTATCTATAATTAATGATGATGGGAAGTGAAGATGTTTTCTAGACATCCTTAAACTTTGGTATTCATGACAGAGAGAACAGCTTTGCTATACCTTGTACCATGTCTCTCTATGGCTCATGTAGCAAGGCTTGTGGTTTTTCCTAAAAATCTACTTGTTCTGTCTGCTGCACCTTTTTGTGAACAGCCCCCAAGCAGGTCAATTTAGAACACTCTCACCTCAATAGCCTGATGAACTGGGAAAAGTTTAAAAGTATACATAGAAATATAACTGAGTGGAGTTACCTACACAAAGACATGACCACAAAACTGTGTAATTTTACAAACATCCTTCTTTAAGACTCAGAAACTCATTCACAATAGAAGTTGACCATAATGCTGCAGTTATAAAAATCTGGATTTTCACAAAGATGGGTTTGAAATTTAGATATGTATTTTGATGAGCATTGTTATGTAAGAATTGGGGTGCACTCTCATTCCTGGTTACCCTTTTGTTTTCTCTGGACAGTATACAAAGTGCAATATCTTGCTCTAATAGCTAGTTTTGACTGGGTTCTAGCAGTAGCATTTCCTTGCCTTAGCTTATAGGTGCCTTGCTCAGTGCCTTGGCAGAATCAGCTCTACCTACTCTTGATCCTGGTAAAAGGGGGGTGATTGTTCATAGCACGAGTCAGAAGACATTTTCTGTAAAGACCCAAATAGTAAATATTTTAGATTTGCAAGTCATAGAGTCTCTATTACAACTACTCAAGTCTGCCATTGTAGCACAAAACCATCCACGGACAATATGTAAACAAATGAGCATAGCTGTGTTCCAGTATAACTTTGTTTATAAGTATAAAACTTGAATTTCATGTCATTTTCATGTGTCATGAAATGTTCTTTTTTATTTATTTTTTCTAGGTCATTTAAAATGTGAAAAACATTTGTAGTTCATGGGCCATACAAAACCATAGAGCTGGCTGTGTTTGGCCTTTGAGTATAGTTTGCAGATCCCTAAATTATGGTGAACGTATCAAGAGGGAGGAAGGGTCAATGTTTTGATTTTGCTCAACATTCTTTAATCATGTTCTTTTTTTGTGAATATCAGCCTTGTTTTGGGGTAGTATGTTTCCTTACTTAATGAGATAACTGTGTCCATGTGTTCAAAATATTGAGCTTCAATTTAAAAGATCCAGAGGAGGAAGTTCCTGCTTTGTCTCTCATTATATTACTTTTGCACGGTGTGTGTTTGGAAACTGTGTATTAGAGGAGATCAAATATTTTCTCCATGCAGTATTTTATGGCAAAAGCCTACATGTAACATCACATGATATATGAGTATCAGCAAACAGTAAAGCCTAAGTGTACATGCCCAGGACATGCATAGACACCAGCGGAATCTGATAAATAGTAGGTTGTATAGCAAGAAGAAGCATACATGGTAATGTAATGCACAGGACATAGTCTAATGACATATTTTATTGCCAAAGATTTATTACTGTTGATTACAAAAATATAATTAAGTTTAACATTCATGGTAATAATAATGAAAGAGAAAGTAAATAATAGGGAAGCCTCTGAGAATGTAGTTTCTTTCTTTACCATGAAATGGTAGAACGATCACTACTTTCTCCTCAGGTTGGTATTCAGCCAATATGAACAGGTACAAGCACAACAGTTGCTTATAGCTGACATCCATTTTGATTGGGCTAGTGCCCATTCTGATTGGTTGGTGCCCATGATCTGTTCTTGGATTTAAGTGTGTGTTAGTTAAATCTACTAGATTGAGTCTTGGGAAAGAGCATAAAAACAAAGCTAAAATATGAAGTGTCATCATCAATTATAGAAGCAATAAAAAATTAATATTGTTAATTTCCAGAACTATGGAGAATGAAATATAATTATGGTCAATTTTCAGAATTATTGAAAACAAACATAAACATTCTGTTACTAATCTCTAGAAATTCTGATAAAATATAACATCTCATAATCAAGCAAGAAACTTATCAAAAAAAAAAAAAAAAGGGAAGAAGAATACCTGTAACTCCAAGGATAGGATTTGACATGGTCAGACTGTATAAACTAAGAATGTGAGTTTTAATAACTATGTAACAAAGAATATAAGGCCTTGGGTCCTTGTGAAATGAAGTTTTGGTATTATAGACCCCTGAGGATACCTAGCACCTTTGAATTTTTGGCCTTTGTTAAGAGAGTGAACAAAAATATCCTTCCACAAAGAAACAAGGAACTTGCCTGGGATTTGGATGGGAAAAAATCTCCCACAAAAATTTGTATTGTAACCATAGGTTTAAAAATCTCCCCAAACCTAGAAAATAGCATAAAAATTAGGTCTGAGCTGGTGATTCCCCTGGCATTCTAGGCAGAAGCAAAGTCAAAACAGCTCTGAACATGCTATATAAGCTATAAGGTATTTTTACAGAAAAAAAAATAGCCTTGTAAAACATGAATTCACAATAAAATATTACCAAGCGCATGAAGAAATGGTCCACCATTATGAAAGTCAGTAGGCACAACAAATGGGATTATATCCCCTCAAAAGAGAGGTAGTAGAATAGAGATAAAAGAGAGGATTCAAAATTCAAAACTCTAAGAATTGAATACAAGACCACGAAAACATAACTGATGGGTTTTAAAAAAAATTATAAATGAAAATAATCATTTATGGACTAATCATTAGATAATATTAAGCTACAGGGAATTAGTAAATTGTAAAATGGACTGAGACAATTACCCATGATGCAACAGAGAAGGACAAAGTAATGAAAATATGAGAAGTTAAGAGATATGAGGATGAGGAAATTCAACATTTATCTAACTAAAAAGAATAATTAGAAAACATGGTGGAAACGTGATATTCAAAAAGATAATGACTGATAATTTTTCAAAACTGATGAAAGACATGATTCAGATATAAGAAATTCAACAAACATCAAACAGGATAAGTAAAAAAGAACTCTACATATAGTTACCTCATAATGAAAATGGAGAATCCCCGCCCCAAAATGAGAAAATGTTGAAATCCACCAAAAAGAGAATACAAGTCACTTATAAAGGAGCACCAAATAGACCACTGCAGACGTCACAATGAATGTAAGTGAGGCCAAAAGAGAAAGGGATATTTTTAAAGTGCTGAGGAAAATAACTATTTATCTAGACCTTCTATATCCAGTAAATATCATAAAAGTCTATAGGCAAAATAAATGCAAATTTAGCTGAAGATTAAACAAATTTACTACACTAGATACTTGATAAAAGAACTAAAATATATACGCTGGAAGAAAAAAAAAACGAATTCTGAAAGTCTGATGCATGAAGCAATGGTGACCATTGAAAGTAGTAAATAAAGATAAATCTAAATAAGTACTGATTATGTAAAACAACAATAACATTAATGATTAAATGACATTATAAGCATGTTATGGGTTGAATTGTGTCCTTCCAATTTGTATGTTTAGGTTCTAACACCCAGTATCTATTATTTGCAAAGAGGATTGTTGCTGAGTTAAGATGAGATCATAATAGAGTAGGATGGGCCCCTAATATAATGAGTGGTATCCTTATGAAAAGGAGACATTTACACACATACACACACACACGTACACACACACACACATACACACACACACAAATACTTCATTATGTGAAAATGGTGTTATGCTGCTAAAGCCAAGTAAATATCAAAGTTAGGAGGAAAGCCTGGACACAGATCCTTCCCTGTTGCCTTCAGAGGGACCATGGCTCTGTTGATACCTCGATGTTAAACTTCTTGCCTCCAGAGCTGTGAAACAAATTTCTGTTGTTTAAGCTACTCAGTTTTTTAAATTAATTAATTAATTTTTTAATGGTAACAATGGTTAACGAAATCTAATAAGTTTCAGTTGTACACTTTAACAGTAAGGCATATATATATATTTACACTGTGTGTTCACCTCTCATAGTTAGATTTCTTTCTGTCACCACATATTTGATCCCCTTTACCCCATCTACCTCCTTCCTATGGTCACCCCCTACTCTCTGGTAACCACTAGTCTATAGTTCATATCCATTAATCTCTGTTTGTCCTGTTCTTTTGTTGCTTTTAGGTTTATACTCCACATATAAATGATATCATGTGTTTTTCAGCTCTTTCTGTCTGGCTTATTTCACTTAACATGATTATCTCGAGGTCCATCCATGTTGTCACAAATGGCAATATTTCATCTCTTCTTAGGGCTGAGTAATATTCCATTGCATATATGTACCACAGCATCTTTAGCCAATCATCCATTGTAGGACATTCGGTTGCTTCCATGTCCTGGCCACTGTGAATAATGCTGCTATGAATATCGACATGCAAATATCTTTTCAAATATAGGCTTTCAAGTCTTTGGGGTAAATACCCAGTAGATGGATTGCTAGACCATACATATGATAGATGAATTCTTAGTTTTTTGATGAACCTCCATACTATTTTCCATAGTGGCTGTACCAATTTGCAGTCACACCAGCAGTGTACAAGTGTTCCTTTTTCTCAATATCCTATTCAACATCTGTTATTACTTATCCTGTTCATTATAGGTATTCTAACAGGTGCGAGGTGGTATCTCACTTTGGTTTTGATTTGCATTTACCTAATAGCTAGTGATGTTGAGCATCTTTTCAAATATTTGTTGGCCATTTGTATATCCTCTAGGGGCAAGTATCTGTTAGGTCCTCTGTCATTTTTTGATTAGATCATTTGTGGGTTTTTGTTGTTGTCGTTGTTGTTATTGAGTTGTATATATTTGGATATAAGGCCCTTATTGGAGGTGTTGCTTGCAAATATATTTTCCCATTCGGGTGCTTGTCTCTTTACCTTGTTGATGATTTCTTTTGCTGAGCAGAAGCTTTTTAGTTTGATGAAGTCCTATCCATTTATTTTTGCTTTAACTACCCTGGCCTTTGTGGTCAAGTTCATAAAATTGTCTTTAAGTCCAAGGTCCTTGAGTTTAATTCCTATGTTTTCTTCTATGCAATTTATTGTTTCGGGTCTTATATTCAGGTCCTTAATCCATTTTCAGTTAATTTTGATGTGTGGTGATAGACAACAGTCTAGTTTAATATTTTAGCAGCTGGCTTTCAAGTTTTCTCAGCACCATTTATTGAAGAGGCTTTCTTTTGTCCAGTGTATGTTTTTGGCTTCTTTGTCAAAACTCATTTGCCCACATAAATATAGATTTACTTCTGGACTCTCCATTCTGTTCTACTGGTCCAAGTGTCTGTTTCCTTGCCAACACCATGTTGTTTTGATTACTGTTGCTTTGTAGTATAATTGAAGTCAGGCAGAATGATGTCTCAGTCTTGTTCTTTTTTCTCAGGATGGCTTTTGCAATTCAGGGTGTTTTGTGATTCCATACAAATCTGAAGATTTTTTGTTGTATTTCTTTAAAAAATATTGATGAGATTTTGATGAGGATTGCATTAAATCCGTATAATACTTTAGGTAATATGGTCATTTTAACTGTTGATTCTTCCAATCCAAGAACACTAGAATATCTTTCCATTTCTTTGTATTTTTTTCAATTTCTTCTAATAGGGTCCTTCACATGTTTCATTAAATTTATTCCTAGGTATTTTATTCTTTTAGTTGCAATTGCAAAATAAATTATTTTTTCCACTTCTTTTTATGACACTTCATTATTAGAGTATAGGAACGCTATGGACTTTTGAAGGTTGATTATGTATCTAGAGACTTTATTGTATTTGCTTATAGTTTCTAATAGTGTTGTTGCGAAGTCTTTAGGGTTTTCTATATAGAGAATCATGTCATCCACAAATAGTGACAGTTTGACTTCTTCGTTTTCTATTTGGATGTCTTTTATACATTTCTCTTGTCTGAATGCACTTGCAAGGATTTCCAATGTTATATTGAATAAGGGTGGCAATACTGAACAGCCTTGCCTTGTTCCTGATCTTTTTAGTTTTTTAGTGTTTTTACCATTAAGTATAATGTTGGCTGAGAGTTTGTCGTATATGGCCTTTATTATGTTAAGGTACTTTCCTTCTACACCTATTTTTGTTAAGTGTTTTGATCACAAATAGATGCTGTATCTCGTCAAAGGCTTTTTCAGCATTTATTCATATGATCATATGATTCTTATTTTATAATTTGTTTATGTGGTGTATCAAATTAATCAATTTGTGTATGTTGAACCATACCTGTGCCTCTGGGATAAAGCACACTTGATTGTGGCATATAATCTTTTTAATATGTTGCTGTATTTGATTGCTAGTATCTATAGGGTTTTTTTATTTAGGATTTTTATATCTGTATTCATTAGAGATATTGGTCTGCAGTTTTCCTTTTTTGTGTTATTATTACCAGGTTTTGGTATCAGGGTAATATTGGACTCATAAAATGAGTTGGGAAGTATTGCCTCCTCTTCGATTTTTTGGAAGAGTATGAGGAGAATAAGTATTAAATCTTCATTGAATGTTTGGTAGAATTCACGGGTGCAGCCATCTTGTCCTGGACTTTTACTTTTTCGTAGGTTTTTAAAGATTGCTTCAATTTTCATACTGTTATTCGGTACATTTAGATTTTCCAGTTCTTGATTCAGTTGAGGAAAGTTGTATCTTTATAAATACTTGTACATTTCTTCTAGGTTATTAAATTTGGTGTTATATAATTTTTCATTTTATTCTTGCATGATCCTTTGTATTTCTGTAGTGTCTGTCATAATTTCCCCTCTTTCAACCCTGATTTTGTTTATTTGTGTCCTTTCTCTTCTTTCTTTAGTGAGTCTAACCAGGGGTTTGTCAATTTTATTAACCTTCTCAAAGAACGAGCTCTTTGTTGCATTTATTTTTTCTATTGTTTTTGTTTTCATTTTTTTAAAATTTCTGCCCTAATTTGGATTATTTATTTCCTTCCTCTGACTTTAGGCTTCATTTGTTCTCCCTTTTCTAATTTTTTAAGATGAAACATTAGATTGTTTATTTTAGCTCATTCTGTTTTTTGGAGATAGGCCTGTAATGATATGAACTTTCCTCTTATGACCGCTTTTGTGATATCTCAGAAATTTTGATATGTTGTACTATCATTATCATTAATGTCTATGTATCTCTTGATCTCTTTTTAGTTCTTTTCTGACCCACTCATTTTTCAGTAGCATGTTGTTTAATCTCCATGTATTTGTGGTTCTTCCTGATTTTTTTTTTGCAGTTGATCTCTATTATCAAATCATTATGATCAAAGAATATGGTTGCTATGATTTCAACCTTCTTATATTTGTTGATGCTATCTCTGTGTTCCAGTATGTACTCAATCCTTGAGAATGTTCCATGTGCACTAGAGAAGAATGGATAAGCAACACTTTTGGGATTAAAGGATCTTTAAATATCAATTGTGTCCAGTTGGTCTAATGTGTCATTTAAGGACTTTATTTCCTTATTGATTTTCTGTTTGGATGATCTGTCCATATCTGACAGTGGTGTATTTAGGTCCCCTACTATGATAGTGTTTTGGTCTGTTTCTCTCTTTAGTTCTGTTAGTAATTGCTTTACATATTTTGGGACACCCTGATTGGAAGCAAAGATATTAATAAGTGGTATGTCTTCTTGGTGCATGATTCCTGTCATCATTATGAGGAGTCCCTCAATATCTTACTTTAAGTTTTTCTATTTTGAAATCTATTTCATCTGATATTAGTACACCTACTTTCCACTTTTCTCTGAATGCCATTGGCTTGAAATATTATTTTCTATCCTTTCACTTTAAGTCTATATTTGTCTTTGGAGCTGAGATGTGTCTCCTGGCAGCAGCATATAGTCGGGTTTTGTTTTTTGATCCATTCTGCAACTCTATGATTTTTTATTGGTGAGTTAAATCCATTTACATTTAGGGTTATTATTGAAATATGAGGTCTTCTTATCACCATTTTATCTTTTGTTTTCTTGTAGCTCGGTGTGTCCATTGCTTCCTTGTCCTTGTGTTTCTGTTTTCTTTATTTCTTTTGACTTTTGTGGGTTTTCCCTCTGGTTCTTCTTGTTTTATGTTATATACTTCAGTTCTGAATCTTTGGTGTGTGGTTACCATTATGAATATGTAAAGAACAGCT
>NW_006433381.1:126001-144850 GCF_000325575.1 Pteropus alecto | reverse complement strand
TGCTGATATACTTTAAGGAAATAAAGACTCCTTCTGGGAAATTAGTGTTACACACTCAAATGACTATTAATTGTGTGAGGAACCTAATAGCCAGTGGACAGATAGTCAAAAGTAGAATAATTACGAACCAGTCCTTTGACCATAATAACAATGTTTAATCTAACTTTAAAAAAAATCTAGTCTCCTATAAAATATCTCTACCAGGAATAATTATTTGAATATGTTTCCTGAGAGGCTTTTCTTTTGCAGTAATTTGAAATAAAACTTCGTGTGCTCTTAATTGTTTGACTTGAAGTTACTTTTGTACTTTATATAAAGACTTAATAATGTTTTTTTTTTTTCTTTTAGATATTTTATCATGCTCGCTACCCTCAGTCTCAGTCCTTGTCAGTGTTAGCGACAGTTTCGGTATCATTGTTCAGATTCTCCTGGGGCTCCACGGTGTTTGGCTTCAGAGGATATGGTTGGTGGGGCCCTCTGGGTTGTGAGTTGCAGGCTGAGGTTCAGCCTCAGTTTTGCAGCTGCAGCCAGTAGAAATCAAATGTTGTTTCTCTGCCATCAGCTTCTCTGCTTTCTGCCCTGATAACTTGGCTCTGCTGCTGGCCGCATGGAGCTCACAACTCTCCCAGGCAGGGCTGTTCATGGAACCCGCTGCACCTTCTCCCCTCTCCATTTCCTACAGGGAGCTCCTGTGGCTGCGAGAGGCAGCTTTTTTTTTTTTTTTCCTCCCAGACCACTTTCCAACGCCTGGATTTCTGACCTGTGGTATCTCTTATGCGCCGATCCCATGCGCAAACGTTCTGGTGTGCTGTTTGGGTGTTTTTTGTTGAGTTTTAAATGTTCAGCTTATTGTTGTTTCAAAGGGAGAGATCTGAGAACATCTCTCACTCCACCATATTTCTCGAAAAACTCTAACCCACTCAGTTTTGTGGTACTTTGTTATGGCAACTTTAGCAAACTAATATAAATTATAAAATAGATTGAAACACTTGAAATAATAATAGATAAGTATATTATAAAGATAATTAAGTATAATCAGAGTTGCATTTTTCTAAGTCTTTTGTATTATAGTCTAAGGAGAAGAGTAGAAAAACTGATTAAGTTTAGACTTTAAGTCAAGCATGCATGTTAACCATTTGAGGGTAATCAACAAAATAATTTAAATAAATTGTTTTTAGCCAAACCAGTAGAAGAGAAGAAATTTAACGAATTCAGTATAGAGGTGGAAGGGGCGAAAAAGAAACAAAGAAAAGGCATGGTAAATAGAACAAAGTAAAATGGTACAAATAATTGCAAGTATGTAATTAAGTACAATTAATGTAAATGACCTAAACTTATATGTTAAGGGCATATAAGCTTATATTAAAAAATAATTAATTATATGCTAAATACAGAGGATAAATGTAAAATATAACACAGAAATGTTTAAAATAATTGGATAAATAGATAGGTTAGGCAAACAGTAACTAAAAGAAAGCTGGTACTTCAATGGTGATAGAAGGAAAAATATTTAGGCAAAATACATTTTTAGTACTAAGAAGGGCCAGTTTTTAATGATAAAATGCCAAACTCACTAGGGAGACATATTTTTCAAGCAATCTAACCTGAAATATATAAAACAAGATTTGACAGTAATACAAAGATACATTGATGTATTCACACTCATGTTTGAAACTTTTAACACACATTTCTCAGTAATTCATAGAGTAAGCAGGAGAAAATAATGCAGTTATAGAAGAAACTTGATCTAATGGACATAAATAGAACTCTGGGGCCATTAATTAGATGATTTCTTTTTCTTTACAAATATTCCTAAAATATTTCTAAAAGTTGTCTGTGTACTAGATTATGAAGAAAATCTGAAAAAAATATTCCAAAAGTTTATAGGAAAACTACCTTTTCTGACCACACTGCAATAAAGGTGTAAATCAATTTAAAATGACATAAAGGTCCTTGTGAATTATGAAGTTAAAAAATACTCTTTCATATAATCCACTGGTTAAGAAAATATCAAATGGGAAATTATAAATCACTGAGAACTAAACATCAATGATGACACTACATACCAAAACTTGTGGAATGCTCCTAATGCCACATTTAAAGAGAAATTTTGAGCTTCAGATGAATGTGTAAGAAGAGAAGGAAGACCTATATTAATGACTAAATCTATTTTAAGGAGTTTGGATTTAGAGAGGATTTTATGAATTTAACCTCAAAGGAAAGGGAAATAAAAGCAAAAATAAATGAATGGGAGTATATCAAACTAAAAGCTTCTGCACAGCAAAAGGAACAATTAACAAGACAAAGAGGCAGCCATGTGAACAGGGAAGATATTTGCAATCAATGTCACGCCAATAAATTGAATAAGTAAACAAACAAACAATATAGTTGACATAAATAAATAAATACACTTTAAAAAGGAAGTAAAATAGTTATAAATTAGTGGAACAATGAACAAAAAAATAAACAGTAGAGAGGATTATCAAAAGTGAAATTTAGCCTTTGAAAAGGTTAGTAGATAGACTAACAAAATAGATAAACTTACTGTAATATTGATTTTACAAAGAGATTTGAATTTGAGAATTTTTGAGGCAAGTATGTGATTAGAAATGTTGGTGGTCCTCTCAGGTTGTTGAAAAGTGAAATGGTATTGATGTCACCTATCCTCTGACTATTCTGACCAAAACTTTCCAATTCTCTGATACCCATGAATGGTATTCGTTAAAAGTGTTTGGGCTTGGCAATTATATGAACGATAGCCACCCCGAGAAAGGGAACCAGTATTACCGTATTAAAAAGGGAGAAATTCCAAACACAGTAGCTATCCTAAATTAGAATACATTATTGTCACGCACTGCTTTAATAGGTTAGAAAAAAAAATAGCACGTCACCAGTATCAAGTGCATGCTAGAGTGGGTTCTCTTTGGAAGTATAACTCGTACAATAATGACTTGCTGTTTGCCTTTGACTGAAGGAAGACAAAAAGGTTTGATTAAATGCAATTCTTATTTGATAACTTAAGGCATACAATTGGTTTAAAAAGAATTTTCAACACTCCTTTAAGGGAAGATTTTTTTCACAGAACTAATTTTGCTTAAAAGTTTCCACTTCAGTCAGGGTAATGCAAGGGAGGCTTTTCCTCATATGTAAAAATGCCATCACAGACCATCAACATCCCTTCCCCCAACCAAGCTCCCTCTGAAAAAGGAGACATGGCTCTCATTTGGGAATTATAATGATAGCTCACCGTTGCTTTCTTTAATTTGGTCCTCTCTTTCTAATAACTCTTATTGAGCTATAATTAATATACTATATAATACATTAATTTGAAGTTTATAATTCAGAAGGTTTTAAGTATTCATATACATATATGTGTCTCTGAAATTGTAAGCAAAATTTTATGTCTAAGAGTACGTGTGTACATATATAGATAGATAGATATAGATATCTATATCTATATCTATATCTATATCTATATCTATATCTATATCTATATCTATATCTATATATATATGCAACCGCGGTCACTTTTAGAGTATTCCCATCACCTTACAAAGAAACCTTGTACCTTTTAGCTATCACCCCCATCTCCTCATCCCTCACCACAGCCCTAAGCAACCATTAATTTCCTACTTGTCTCTATAGATTTCCTTATTCTGCACTTTCATATGAATGAGATCATATAGTATGGGGGCTTTTGTGAATGATCTTTCACTTAGCATAATGTTTTCAATGTTCATCCATGTATCAGTGCTTTATTCCTTTATCTGGTTGAATAACATTCCATTACACAAATATAATATATTTAGTTTATATATTTGTGTCTTGACAAACATTTGGGTTGTTTCCACTGTTTGGCAATTGTGAATAATCCTGTCATAAAAGTTTATGTACAAGTTTCTGTGCAGAAATATGTACTCAAATTACTTGTGTATATACCTAGGAATGGAATTATTTTGTCATATGGTAAATCTATGTTTAATTGCTTGAGAAATTGCTAGATTATTTTCTAAAGCAGCTGCATCATTTTATTTTCCCATCAGCAGTGTGTGAGGGTTACATTTTTTCCACACATTTTTCCACAGATAACAAATAAATATTTGTTATCTGAATTTTTGGTTCTGGCCGTCATAGTGGATTTGAAGTGGCATTTTATTGTGTTTTGATTTGCATTTCCCTGATGACTAATGGTCTTGAGTATTTTTTCATGTGCTTATTGATCATTCGTATATCTTCATTGGAGAAATATCTATTTAAATCCTTTGTATATTTTAGTTGAATTATTTATCTTTTTATTTTTCACTAATAAGAGTTCTTTAAGTATTCTAGACATAAGTTCCTTATCAGATATATGGTTTGCAAAAATATTTTCTCATTTTATGAGCTGTCTTTTTACTTTATTGATGCTGGCCTTTGAATCACAAATGTTAAAAAAAAATGAGTAAATAATATTTTTTTAGCATTTTATTTTATTTTATTATTAGTTTCAAGTATACAATACATTGATCAGACATTTATATAATATATGAAATGATCTACCCGATTATTCTATCTTCCCTCTGGCTCTACACATAGCCATTACATTACGGTAGTAATGTAATGGCTATGTGTATATTTGTGAGTCTGTTTTTGATTAATTTATTCTTTTTGTTCCTTAGATTCCGCATATAAGTGAAATCATATGGTATTTATCTTTGTCTGACTTATTCCACTCAGCATAATAACCTCTGGGTCCATCCATGTCATTGCAAATGGTAGGATTTCATTTTTTTAATGGCTGAGTAATATTCCATTGTATATATGAACTCTAACTTCTTTATCCAATCGTCTTTTGATGGGCATTTAGGTTGCTTCCATATCTTGGCTATTGTAAATTGTGCTGCCATGAATATAGGGGTGTATAGATCTTTAGGAACTATTGTTTTGGTTTTCTTTGGATAAATTCCCAAAAGTGTAATTGCTGGGTCAAAAGGTAGATCCATTTCTAATTTTTTCTGAGAAATCTCCAGACTGTTTTCCCTTTGACTGTACCAATTTGACGAGGTTATATCTCACTGTGTCTTTAATTTGCATTTCTCTGATGATTAGTGACCTTGACCATCTTTTCATATGTCTATTGGCCATCTGTATTTCCTCTTTGGAGAAATATCTATTCAGGTCTGCCCATTTTTAAATTGGATTTTGTTGTTGTTGTTGTTGTTGAAGTTGTTGTTGTTATTGAGTTGTATGAGTTCTTTATATATTTTGGATACTAACACCTTATCAGATGTGTCATAAGTGAATATCTTCTCTCAATCAGTTGGTTGACTTTTTGTTTTGTTGATGGTTTCTTTTGCTGTGCAAAATCTTTTTACTTTGATGTAGTCCCATCTGTTTATTTTTTCCAAAAGTTTTAAATTTTGAAGAAGTACAATTTATCTATTTTGTTGTTGCTCACATTTTGATGTCATAGCTGAGAATTTTGGCAAAATACAAGATTGTGAAAATTTTCCTCCTACGTTATCTTGCAAAAATTTTATAGTTTTTGCAGTTACATTTAGGTTTTTGATTCATTTTGAGTTAGATTTTGTATATGGTGTGAGGTAATAGACCAACTTCATTTTTTTCCATGTGGATATACAGTTGTCCCAGTACCATTTGTTGAAAAGACTATTCTTTACCTGTTGAATGCTCTTGGCACCCTTGTTAAAAATCAGCTCACCCATGTGCATATGGGTTAATTTCTGGATTCTACATTCTATTCCTTGACCTATATGTCTATCATTGTGCCAGTACCACACTATCTTGATTAGTTTTTTATAGTAAGTTTTGAAATTGGAAAGTGTAAGTCCTCATAATTTATTCTTTTTTTTCCAGGATAGTTCTGCCTTCTCCAGGTCCTCTGCAATTCCAGAAAATTTTAGAATAAGCTTGTAAATTTCTACAAAGAAGCCAGCAGAGATTCTCATAGGGCTTGTACTTAATCTGTAGATTAGTTTAAGGAGTATTGCCATCTTAACAATGTTGTATTCCAATTCATAAATATGGAATGTTTTCCAATTTAATAAGATCTTTAATTTTCTTTCAACAATATTTTGTAGTTTTTAGTGTATAAGTTTTACACTTCTGTTAAATTTAGTCTAAAGTATTTTATTCTTTTTGATGCTGTGAATAGAATTTTATTAATTTCATTTTTCAAGTTGTTCATTTCTAATGCATAAAAATACAATTAATTTTCATATATTAATCTTGTACCCTGCACCCTTGATGAACTCACTTATTAGTACTAATAGTTTTTAAGTAGATTCCTTAGTATTTTCTATATACAATGTCATCTCTGAATAGAGATAGCTTTATTTCTTTTTGTCCAATCTGGATAACTTTTACTTATTATTATTATTTTTTGTCTAATTGCCCTGACTAGAATCTTCAGTACAATATCAGTGGTAAGAACAGAAATACAGTAGTCCCCCTCTTATCCATGAGGAATATGTTCCAAGAGCCCCAAGTGGATGCTTGAAACCAGAGATAGTGCTGAATCTTATATATGCTATGTTTTTTTCCCGTTGTGCATACATATCTTTCATTTAAAGAAAGCACTTAATGGCTTCTCATAGACACACCTGAATTGCCAGTATCACTACTCTTGTCCTTTGGGGTTACTTGAACACAAGCACTGTGTTACTGCTGTAGTTGATCTGATAACCAAGAAAGCTACAAAGCCACAAAGGAGAGCGGGTAGCAGTGGAGATACTGGACAAAAGGGTGATTCACATTCCAAGTGGCATAGAGTGGGACGGTGTGAAATTTTATCATGCTGCTCAGAATGGCATGCAATTTAAAACTTATGAGTTGTTTATTTCTGGAATTTTCCAGTTAATATTTTTAGGACATGGTTGACTATGGATAACTGAAACTGCAGAAAATAACACCACAGATGAGGGTGAAGTACTGTACTTGCCTTTTTCCTGATTGTAGTGGGAAAGTATCCAGTCTTTCAGATTAAGTATGATATTATGTGGGTTTTGCATAGATGCTGTTTATCAGATTTATAAAGTTCCCTTCTATTTCTTGTTTGTTAAGTATTATTTTTATTATGAAAGCATGTTAGACTTTTGTCAGATATTTTTTCTTATTCCATTGAGATTATCATGTGATTTTTGTCTTTTACTATATTGAATAATGCACTAAAATAATTGAATTTTAGATGTTAAATCAACCTTACATCCCTGGGATATAAATCCCATGGAGTCATGATGCATCGCTTTTTTTTATATGTTACTAGATTCAGTTTGCTAGCATTTTGTTGAAGTTATTTGGTATTCTTTTGATCAATTCTACTCTTTCATACTCTAGGGAAGCATTGTTACTATAGTATATCATTTTTAAAATTTTTCTCCTTATAATGTTGGCTTAATGGAATGGAATGCTCAATTCTGGACCAACTAGATAAATAAAACAATCCATGCTTATAACATCTGTTTCATTGTCATATTCCATTTGTTATCAAAATGCAATGCTACTTTTAAAATATAAGATAGGAAAAAACCCTCTATTTTTATTATATTTATTTATTTTATTGAGATATAATTGACATATATTAGTTTCAGGTATACAACATAATGATTTCATATTTGTATATACTGCAAAATGTTCACCACAATAAGTCTAGTTAATATCCATCACCTCACATAGTTACAATTTTTTGTGTGTGTGATGAGAACTTTCTTAGCAAATTTCAAATATAGAATACAGTATTATTAACTATAGTCACCAGTCTGTACATTACATCCTTGAGAGTTATTTATTTTATAACTGGAAGTTTGCATCTTTTGACCACTTTCACCCATTTTGCTGCCTCCTCTCACCTCTGGCAACCACCAGTCTGTCCTCTGTATCTATGAATTTGTTTTTTTAAACAATATCTATTTTAAATTTTTGATTTTTTATTCTGTTTATGAGTTGAATTGCTATTATTTGTTTTTCCCACAAATTAACTTTCATTATTTTTTCATCTTTAATTTTAGAGTGAACTAGATGTAGATAGTTTATATTTTGTGTCTGAAACAGAAATATTAACAATTACAGTAAAATGGCACTAGGTTCAAGTAGAAGGAGTTAAAGTGAGGACCCAAGTCTATAACCTACTTCCTCTGTCTTCCCAATCAGATTTGCATAGTTTACTCCTCACCCTCTAACACCGCTCCTTTTTTCCATTTAATGCCATGCAGTCGTGCTTCATTACCCTTGACTGATTAATTATTCTTTTATGTCTTTTCGGTAAATATACAGTACACATCCTGCAGCTAGCACAGTTTATAGACACTTTTTGCATATACTAACCTCTCATGCCTGAAATGATAATTCTCCCAAAGAGCAAAGACTACCACTTTTACATGTCCTTGATTTTAAACATGATTAAATTAGAGTCAAGGCATTTAAGTGTGTTGTGCAGGGTAAGTGTTTTTGTAACTGCTAACTGTGGCATCTCTCTTAAACAGTGCATTCATCATGTCAAGTTCTCATTTTCAACATCCTCAGTGATTTGTTGCCCCTGCAATAAGTCAATCTTCCTTAGCTTGGTATCCAAGACCCTCCATATTGTGGCCCATCCCATCTATACAAGCTCATTTACCATTGTTTCCCATTGTGTACCATTTGCTGTAGTTAGGCCAGCTTCTTGATTGTCTTAGAAGCATAATAAATTCTTTCTTAAATTGTTTTCCTTAGATGGAATGCCTATCCTATCCTCTACACTAATCTAAACCCTGCAATACCCAATCCATTCCTCACTAGTCTAAGAAGTCATCTTTGACTAGACTAGCCTTCACTAATCTCCTCTGAACTATAGCCCTTATAATTATGGTTACAGACATATAGTAATGATATTTTCCATTGTTGGCTGTTGTTTCACATGTATTAACATTCTCTCAATAGATTATATAGCCTCTTGGCAGTGCAGTGCTCATGTCTCATACCTCTTTTCTTCTCCTTTTAGAACATAATAGGCGCTCAGTAAACTTTCTGATTGACCTTTCTGAATTTTCTGTTTTAAATAACAAGTTGATCATTCTTATCAGTTACTCTCAGAACTTCTTTTCCCCTCTGTCTGTGTCTTTTATTCTTCAATCATTAAATATATTTTAGTGATATGATACCAAAAAAGTATCTACCATGAAGCTATTATACAACTTTAGGTCTCTATCTTATTATTCTGGTGCTGCCCTCTGCTTATAAGAACGCTATGACACCAAAAGCAAAGGAAAATTCCTAATGAAACAAAAGCCTTTTGCTCTCCAATAGAATTGAACCTCTGCTCAAGAATAAGCAAATCAGTTCAGGATATGACTAAAATTTTTCCAAGAGCCTGAAGCTTTTTGGGAATGGCATTATAAATGCTGGTGTTGGTGATAATTATGATATTAGCAATCTTACCTTCAATAATGTCACTATAAACATAGACCATAAACTTTGTGGCATATAAAAACAGTAGATGGTGATCAGCAATAAATGTAGGACAAGAGGTCAGAAGCAAGAGAATTGTTTGGCTGAACTGAGAGATCCATGCAAAGTTTTGAGTCAGTATAACTAGGCATTCAAGATCTAGGTAAGGTACTAGATTTGGTGGTTCAGGCATAGCAGAAATTATAAAAATATTCAAAAGAGCAACAAAGAGGCCTTTAACTTGAATGAAGTTTACTTCATTCAAAACCATTTCATTTACTTCTCATTTGGGCAAAAGTGAATCAGAGTTCAAGGCAGTTCAAGTCTAAGCATCTTAATCTGCTCTGAGTGAGGAGCGTTGGGCCACAGAAAAAAATGATCCTTACATTCTAGCAAAAGACCATTCTAATAAGAACAAAAAGAGACTGAAACAAGCAATATGTATATACAAGATTTATTTGAGGTATGGCAAAATATATTGTAAATTGGAATGCAGAGATTTTCTTTGTAGCAAATCCAATGACTATTGATTTTGATACTGCTGAAATAAAGAGAAATTATTCATGCATACAGGTTCTGTCTGATACAATTCACAGCCCAATTGATTAGCTAATAAATCAGGAATAAAGGTGGAAGGCAAACTCTGCTGTAAATAACCAAAAATCATCATAGTTTAAGATATTACTTAGGCATGGTGGACTGAATCTGTCTTAGTATTTCTTCCAACATAGAAAAGTGGGCCATTTGAAGGCTAACATCATGTTAGAAGTAGATGAATAGATGAGAGTTACTGTAGAAGATATTCTGCGAGTAGTGACTGGCAGGATAGACACTTAGGGCTACTCAATGACTTGGCCTTTCAGCCTGTAGATGACTCTTGACTCTCACAAGTAAAGATGAGGAGTTCCTTATTATTCTTGGGCATCAGGCAAAGCTTGAGTTTATGAACCCTTTGGTTTGCTCTTGATAGCCTTTTTCTTGCTCTTCTACCACTATCATTGCTTATGTTGTCCACCCTTCCCACTCCAAGTGCTTTCTCACTTCCTGTCTAACACTACAGTTCTATCCTATCATCAAGGCTCAGCACAAGTCTGACCTTGACAGAAATCACCATTTTGTTGTTCCTGTACTCACTGAATTCTACTTGCTCTGATCCTCTAGTTATCTTTGGCAATAAAATACCCATTAGCATTCAGTTATTATATTCTTGTTTCTTGTCTTATTTCATTCAAGTAGATTTTAAATTGAATATTGAAACTCATTTATTTGTCTTGATGCTTCCACAGGGCCAGGAAGTACTCTGGGTACACAGCTACATCACACACACACACACACACACACACACACACACACACACACATTTGTTTGAGAGAAGAGTCACAGTATAATTTAGTTTTCAAACAAGGACACTTTTGAGAGAAAAGGAAGGTGCCATCAATAATTATTCTGGGCTTCCTTTGAGATACATCCAAAAATAGGATAGGCTGTTAGATGGGTAGAGGGAGGAGAATAGATGAATAGATATGTGATAAAGTAAATGCAATAAAATGTTAATGGAAGATCTTAGGTGACAATTATTGTAAAATCACTTCAATTTTTTTGTATTGTAAAAAGATTTTATAAGAAAATATTGAAAAAATATAATTATGCTGTGATAAAATGGATAAACCAAGATATATGGTCACACTAGTTCAGAGCTGTTGCAGAATTGGTCTCAGAAAGAAAAGCATGAAATAGGTAGAGGGATAAACATCAGGGAATAAGAAGCAATGTAGCTCGGTGGGTATAAACTAAGGGATGAATTTAAGATCTAGGATTAGGAATCTGTGTTTAATATCAAGAGTAAAATTTTATTCTTCTGAAACTGACAGTGATGAAGAAGCTTTTGGCCATTACATTTTTAAATGTTTAATAGGAGGGAGCAATGATGTGACTGGGGAGGAGGATCAGATAGGAGAAGATATTACATTAGCCTCCAGTCTGGCACTATTTGTGTAGCATCAAGCCAGTCTACACAGAGGCCAGGCCTCTGTGAAGCACATATCTTGGGAAACAGATCTTTTGGTTTGTTGATTTCATTAGTACAGTTGGCATAACACATGGTAAGGGTATAAATATCTCATTGAAAATCCCCAGGAAATTCTGGCTCTCTTTGTTTCTTTGCTTTACATAGAGATGTGTTTCTGAAAAGAAAATGTAGGTTTTACTTATTTTTAAAACCAGTCTCTATTTTCCTAAGATTTAACCCAATGTTTCTGAATATGGACTTCACTCTATAGTCATCTGGATAGTTTTTTTTTAAAATACTGGTGCCTGGAGCCCACCCCTAGAGATTCTGATTTAATTGAGTATGGAGTGTGGTCTGGACATCAAGATTTAAAAATTTTCTCCATATGAATCTAAAGTTTGAGAACCACCGATCTTACTCTTAGAGATGTTGATAGATCATCAATTCAAAGGAGCTCTTAAACATATACATAGCTCCCAATGAAGTTGGAACTTTTATGAGGAGGAGAGATTTGGACGAATAGAGAGAATGTTCCTGTTTCTGGGAGAAAAAAGCTAGGGAGAAAGAGAATTGTGTAAAAATTCCCCCCATGGACCAGAATTTAAACTACAGCACTGCTTCTAACTATTTACATGTCTTTCATTCTACTCCTTGAAATCTATAAACAATAAAAAACAACTGAGTAAGTGTATAGTCATCCTATCATGATAATATATTCCTGATTTTTTCCATCTTGTATATTTGGATATTTATTGTTTTTCTTTTTCAGGTTGAAGCCCATCTATTATTTTAGAGCATTATATATCTAATTAGGTCAAGTAATACAATGCGCCTTTATCCTGTCACTAACAGTGAATTATAGCTAAAGGAGATGGTAAGGAAGATTGCATTTTACTGTTTCACCTGCTTGATAGAAATGTCTTAGGATGTAGATAAAAGTAGCATTTTACTAGAAACTAATAGTAGGAAACAGATTGTAAACATTCTGTTCTTGGCATCTATAATTTTTTTCCTCTCTTGGTTAGTAATACCAGTCACTACTTACATTATCTATTACTTATCTATTATTGCCTGCAATAGTGACATAAACATCCTCTTTGCAGAGTCCTGGTATATGGCTGCAGGTTACCTGTGACCTGAGTGGTTTGGTCACTTGTCAAGTAGAGATATCATTGGGTATACAATGTATTTGATTTGCTGGCCAAGATCTGGGAATTGTGGTTTAAAAAGTCATTACTCATGTGAAATAACCACTGGATTATGATGATTTTTAACTTTTATGGGACCTCGAACATTAGACCAGAAAATTGTTGTCTGTGATTAGTGTCCATTATACATTATTTTTAATCTGCTTAGAAATGTGTCAGATCTATCTCTTCTGAGTATATGTTCAAAGCAATAACCTGAGTGTTAGTGGAATTGGGATTTATATTTGAGAAATTAAAGGCTTTGATATTATGAACACTCATTTATTCTATCTACTTTTCCTTTATTTTTCTTTTTATTTTTCACAGCTTGCTTTAAAGTTACTGCTTCAAACCTAGTCTATTATTTATCAGGGAAATTCAACTCTACTTCTAACTGGCCTTGGTGTTATTCAATCTAGCTATAATAATTTGATTTTTATATACAATATTCAATCATGCTTTACCATATGGTGAACATCATTTATACATAAAAACTACTTGCTGTTCTATCTTTGGAAAGTGTTAGAGAATCTTAGTAAGGGTTTTCTAGCCATCTGCTTCTCTTTCAAACCCTGTGTTAATGCAGATGTCAGCAGTAGTTAGGGTTATTAAAATGCAGTGTCCAGTTGAATGCCCTTGTGCATAACTCTTTAGAAAGCAGGCCAGCATGAAAAAATCGCTTTTCCTGCTTTGAAAATAATGTGGCCCAAGGTAGATTTCACTGCATAGGAAGGGTGCTTATACATATCTCACATGTAGCTATCCTTCAAGTATGGTAGCTCCCTTTAAGAAAGCCATTGTAATAAGACCCAAACTTACCATATAGATTAATTGTGCTGCAAGTGATCACATTAACAGTCTTCTCCACTTTGTTGGAAATAATTTTCCATTGATTTTCTTTAAATTGAAGTTCCCTTAGTACATTTAAATACCTGTTTATAAGTCTGTAATTGACAGAAAATGGAGGGGGTGAGGAAAATAAACCAAAGTGCTATAAACTACTCCCAATCAAAGTCCAGAAATGGAAACAAATAATTTCTAATAAACTTACGGGAAAATGAGTCAATTTATAAAAATATTAGTTTAGAATCAAATTTTCTGGAACACATTTATTGCACAGGGTGATGAATATTTGTTTTGGGATTAATGGTTTCTTCATTTTTAAATGAAAAACTACCTCTTTTAGCTATCTAATGATTTCCCTATCATAGTTGAAGAGAATACGTAGTAGGATAGGAGTTTATTGTCTCTAGCCTCCACATTCATTTGCAATGATATCTATACATTTTCCTCTAGTATTTATAAACGTTTTACAATGTGATGGCAATTGACTTAAATAAAATGTCAACCAAGAGGTAAGAAACACAATCAAGGGGATTTTTTTGTGTTTTTTTTTTTTTCAGGACTGAGGATCAGCAGAATAACATTCACAGACTGAAGACTAAATTATTCAGTTATGAGTATAACCTTCAAGTACCATAGTTAGGAGTATCGATTTTGAAATGTACTGCAGGAAAAATCACTTTCATATAATGAAATCTTATGGCAGATAAATATTGAGATTCCTGCAAACCTATAACTCATGACATTGCCCAGTTATTTTGATCTACTGAATTGATTGGTAAGAAACAGTAAGAGATAATTTTTCCATATGCCCTGAGTTTTCCCATTCTCTGTATCATTAAACACAGATCTCTGAACTTAATTACAGGCACAGGGTAATATTCCTGTGAATGAAGAGACCAAACAATTTAATGACAATTTTGTTCAATTAAAAACTAAGCAACATTCCCGAGCCTGATAACTGCAAAATCTGTTTATTGCCAGCATAATCTTGGCAGTGGTGAGTTATGTTCATTTTATTTGATGAGAGAAAAGAAGGGTCAACTATTTTTTTTTCAAAACATTTTTCTTCCTTTATAAGCATTTGGAAGTACTTGCTGCTATTTCCTCAGGACTTTAACTGACCTTATATTTGGGATGTATTTTGAAGGAAAATCTTCTAATGGAAAAAAATCACATAAAGGAAAAAAAGTGTGAGAGTCCTCTTAGACAATCTTTTCATTTCATTAAATGTTGAGTGTGTTTGTACACATGCAACTTAACTGTTTCAGCTGTAAGTGCCTCAAGGGTGAGGATCTCAGTTTTTGATTTGTTTGGGATTTCACAGTCATACTAAGCTAGCTCACAATAGGCACTCAGTAAACGTCCATTTAAAAACATTGAGGAAATGAGCCTCATCATGTCTAGGGCAGTGCCAAGTCCATAGTCAGAAAGTACTCATAGTTGATTTTATAAAATAGTTAGCCAAGGCATTCAGTGCTTTGAAATTTCAGTTGACATTCCAAAGGCACATATTCAGGTTAACTGCTCACCACTTCAGAAGGTTCGGCTGACCTTATAACTTCATATTATAATTTTGATGCTTAACTGTTTTTAACTCCCAAGGAAGACCTTTAACCCATGATGATAGAGCATCCCTGAAGCAAGGGAAAACTCCTTTTAATATAGCTGCAGAATCTGGAAGGAAGATTTGCTTTTAGATTTCAAAGGCAAGTAGGAAATGTGGAAATAACAGTTGCATTTCAAAAAAAAATATGACTTTGGTTTAATACATTTTAACCCCAATTCTGTCTATTCTGAATCCAGCTGAACTGCTTGGAATATCAGTTTAAATGAGGCCAGTTATTCTGATTATAAGTACAGATATGCAAACTACTTTCTGTTTAGAATTCTGCTTGAGACCAGTTTAAAATATTGAGCAGTAGCTGTTATGTTTCATTAGAGGATTTAATTGACCTTGAAATTCAATGAGTTGTGTGTGTATGTATTTACTCTCAATTTGAGGGCCTCTGTTTACTTTGGTTGCCTCTTTTTAATGTTCTTAAAAATACAGTAATATATTTGTCAAAGTTATTATTGTTTTTATATTCTCTCTTTGAGATCACTTGTTTGCTTCAGACTTTTTCTGAGTCTTCTGATTTTGATTTCAAAATATTTACCTTTATTCTTTTTACATTTTTATTATTATCATACAAAGATAATTGAAATTGGTTTAGAGAGCCTTTTAAAGAACACTTTTGTAGCTCAGAGTTTAGCTCCCTCTAATTGAAAACCACAGTAGAACAGTGGAGGAAAAGTAAGCATTTTGGCTTATATAGGAGTAATTATCACTTTAAAAACTTCTAAGCCCCAGACATCAGAAACATTGCAGAGTAAGAGATGTCCCCAGATCTCTCTCCTTGAAACAACAATAAGCTGAACAATTAAAACTCAACAAAAAACACTCAAACTGCATACTAAGACCTCTGAGTGTGGGATTTGTGCATAAGAGCTACCACAGGTCAGAACCCAGAAAGTCTTGTGGTCGACTGGGAGAAACAAGGAAGCTGCCTCTCTCAGCCGGTGCTCCCTGCAGGAAGAGGGGGCGGGGAGAAGATGTGGTGAGAGCTGTGAGCTTCACTTGGCTGACAGCAGTGCCCAGGGACCAAGGCAGAAAGCAGAGAAGTGGGGATGGCAGAGAAGTGAGAATGACAGAGAAGCAACAGGTGATTATTACTAGTCGTGGTTGCAAACGCCAGGCTGAACCACAGCCTTCATCCACCAACCCACAGGGCCCCTCCCCACCATATCCTTCGAGACCAAACACTGGGGAGCCCGAGGGAAATCTGAGCAAATGCTACTGAAACTGTCCCTAACACTGACAGAGACTAGACTGAAGGTAGCAAGTATGACTGAATATCTACAAGAAAAAAAAAGGCATTATTAAGACTTTATATAAAGCAAAGATCCAAGAAGCTTAGACACCACCTACTGAAAACCAAAGGAAAATCGCCTTCTTTGCAAGATGGTAAAGAGAGACCACTATATTAAAAAAAAAAAAAAAATCTTTCTGGAAAAAAAGCAGAATATGCTTCCATTAAAGCCGACACAGAGAAATAGTCTATTAAACACCATGAACAATCAAGGTGACAAGGCAACTCTGAAAGAAATGGAAAAATCTCCAGAAAATAAGCTAAAAGGCATAGAAATATATGACTTAAATGACAAAGAATCAGGATGGCAGCTCTGAAAAAAATCAGTGAGATCCAAAATAATTCATATCAACAATTTAAGGGACTGAAAAAACAACTAGATGAGCAAAATGAGTTATTTAGCAAGGAGATCGAAACCCTCAAAAAGAACCAAATAGGAATTCTGGAGATGAGGAACATACGGAAAAAGATAAAAAATAAAATAACGAGCTTGGGAAATAAAGTCGACCAAACGGAGGAAAGGATCATTGATATCAAAAACAGAAATCTAGAAATAAATCAAAAGGAAAAAGAGATAAACCGAAGAATGAAAAATAATGAAAGAAATAGAAGAAATAGCTGATATCAACAAGAGAGGAAACATAAGAATAATGGGCATTCTCGAAGGGGAGGAAAAGGAGCAGGGAATAGAAAACATCAGAAAAATAGTTGACGAGAATTTGCCAAACCTAACAAATGAGGTGGAGCTTGGAATTCAAGAGGTCAACAGAATATCCAATTATCTCATCCCCAAAAGGCCTTCTCCAAGACACATTGTATTAAAATTATCAAAAATCAATGACAAGAAAGAATTCTCAGGGCAGTCAGGGAAAAGAAGATGGTAAGTTCTAAAGGAAAACCCATTAGATTATTGTCGGACTTCTAAGCACAAACCTTAAGAGCCAGAGAGGAGTGGAATCAAATAGTCAATCTATTAAATGAAAGGAACTACCAGCAAGATTAATATTACAGCAAAGATCTCTGTTAGATATGAAGGAGATATTAAGAACTTTACAGATGTACAAAATTTGAGGGAATTCTCCACTACAAAACCTGCATTATTGGAAATACTGAAAGAGGTCAGCTCACCTAAAACAAAATGACAAAACAAAATACGTAACTAGGAGTAAGGCAACTAGCAGGCAAATAACAGCAGAGGAGTGCAACTCTTACTAAGAACAGGACATTATAAGCTTAAACAATAAGAGAATTGCTATAGCAAGATAATGATGAACATTCAGGATACATAGGGAGAAATTGAGACATCAATGACAGAAAAGGGAAGGATTCAAAGATCCAGTTTCACAAAGGGGAATGGAAATAAGGCATGCACAGAAGAAAATGGACAATTGTGTGTGTGTGTGTATATGTGTGTGTGTGTGTGTGTGTGTGTGTGTGTGTGTAACTATCCTTTACATATTCATAATGGTAACTACAAACAGAAGCAATGAAAACACCGAGCTACCAGAAAGTAAAAGATAAAATGGCTATAAGAAGATCTCATATTTCAATAATCACCCTAAATATAAATGTACTGAACTCACCAATAAAAAATCACAGAGTTGCAGAATGGATCACAAAACAAAACTCAACCATGTGCTGCCTCCAGAAGACACATCTCAGTTCCAAACACAAATATAGAATCAAAGTGAAAGGGCGGAAAATAATATTTCAAGCTAATGGCACTCAGAGAAAAGCGGAAGCAGCAGTACTAATATTAGACGATATAGACTTCAAAAAAAAATAAAAGGTAAAGAAAGATACTGAGGGACATGTCATAATGATAATGGGAATCATGCACCAAGAAGACATACTACTTATTAATATTTATGCTCCCAATCGGGGAGCTCCCCAAAATATAAAGCAATTACTAACAGAACTGAAAGCAGAAACAGACCAAAAGACTATCGTACTAGGGGACTTAAATACCCCACTGTTGGACATGGATAGATCATCTACACAGAAAATCCATAAGGAAATAACATTCTTAAATGACAAATTAGACCAGCTGGACGTAGTAACATTTACAGAGCCTTCCATACCCAAACAGCTGCTTATACATTCTTCTCTAGAGCACATGGAACATTCTCAAGGACTGACCACATACTGGGACACAGAGTGAGCCTCAACAAATATAAGAGGGTTTAAATCTTGTCAACCATATTCTCTGATCATAAAGTTTTGAAGGTAGAGATCAACTGTATGAAGAAAGTGGGAAGAAGCACAAAAATATGGAGATTAAACAACATGCTACTCAAGAATGACTGGGTGAGAAGAGATAAAAAGAGAGATCAAGAGATACATAGAAATGAATAATAATGATGCTTCAGCATATCGAAAATTTTGGGACACAGCAAAAGCAATCATACAAGGAAAGTTCATATCATTACAGGCCTATCTCCAAAAACGAGAATGAGTCTAAATAAACAACCTAACG
>NW_006433381.1:115853-124024 GCF_000325575.1 Pteropus alecto | reverse complement strand
GCTTCATAAAGGAAAAAAACAAAAAAACCAAAAAACAAAAAAAAAAAACAAAAACAAAAAACGATCCAATCAAAAAATGAGCAGAGGACCTGAACAGACACTTCTCTGTAGAGGCTATACGAATGGCCAACAAATATTTTAAAAGATGCTCAGCATCACTAGCTATTAGGGTAATGCAAATCAAAACCACAATGAGATACCACCTCATACCTGTTAGAATGGCTATAATCAACAGGACAAGTAATAACAAATTTTGGAGAGGATGTGGAGAAAAAGGAACCCTCATATACTGCTGGTGGGACTGCAAATTGGTACAGCTACTATGAAAAACAGTATGGAGGAGATTCTTCAAAAAACTATAAGTTGATCTGCCATATGATCCAGCAATCCCTCTACTGAGTATTTGCCCCATTGTCTTGGAAACCCATATCCATAAAGATATTTGTACACCGATGTTCATACAAGCATTATTCACGGTGTCCAGGGCATGGAAGCAACTGAGGTGTCCTATGACAGATGATTGACTAAAGAAGCTGTGGTCCATACATACAATGGAATACTGCTCAACCATAGAAGAGATGAAATACTGCCATTTGCAACAACATGGATGGACCTTGAGATAATCATGCTAAGCGAAATAAGCCAGACACAAAAAGTTGAAAACCACATGATATTACTTACATGTGGGATATAAACCTAAAAGCAACAAATGAATACGATAAACAAACAGAGACTAATGGACATGGACTATAGACTAGTGGTTACCAGAGGGTGTGGGGGGCCGGGATCGGGGAGGTAGATGGGGTAAAAAGAGTCAAATATATGGTGACAGAAAGAAATCTAACTATTGGGGGGGGCACATAATGCAATATATATATATAGCTTACTGTTACATTGTACACCTGAAACTTACTGGATTTTGTGAACTAATGTCACCAAAAAAAAAAAAATTAAAAAATTTTTAAAATGCAAAAAGAAAATGTTAAATTATCATTAATTCAAAGTAACTTCAAGAGCTATCTGGTTACAGGGCATAACATTTTAGGAGTGCGATAGAGTTCCTATGGTTATTTGGTACTTCCCTGTTCATTCTGGGAATAATAGTCTCTGAACTTTTCTTTAGCCTGAGATGCAAAAGGATACTTGCTACCTGCTTCACTGGGTTTGGAAATAGTGGGCAGAAGAAATTCTTGTTCAAACACAGTATGTAAAATCTTTCATATACAGATATCTTTACAGATTTCCTTTCAGTAGAAATTTGGCTTTTTTTTTCTACTGGTCAGATAAATTGCGCTGAAGCAAGGGCACCCTCATGTCTGCTGCCTCTTCACACCCAAGGCACATGTTTTTATTTTATTTTTGTTTATTTTTCAAAATTTTTATTTTGTATTGAGGTAACATTGGATAATAACATTACATAAGTTTTAGCTGTGCAACATTATAATTCAGTATCTGTATGCATTATAGCTTGCTTACCAGGGCACATATTTTTAAGATGATTGATGCCAGGAATTCAGAGATACAGAGAAAAGGAATCCAAGCCTATGCAGAAAGCAAGCAACAGCTTTGGCCTCATTTACACCTATTTGCAAGCAGATAACAAACTAACCTAATCACAGGGCAAGTACAGGGTTCCTGGGTTGGGGTAATGTTCTATGGTGAGAACCAGAATTCAGAATGCTGAAGGAGTGAATGTGTTTGTTTAGCTTATGCAAAGGGATTGGTGGCTGGGGTAGAGATAGGTTCAGGAGACAGGAGACTTTGAGACACTGGAAAATGTGGATGGAAAAATATGGGCTGAATACATTTTGAGCAGTCCTGATTATCATAAGGAAAAAATAGCAAGAATGACTGCACTTTGGGAGGTAAAAATATTATGAATTACTGCCAATTTTGAATGCATTTACGTATTTGTGAAAATATTATTATTTAGATCTTTTCAATATCATTCAGGAAATCAAAGGAATGGTCTTCAAATTTTATGTATTTATCTACATAGCTAGTTGTTCATGAAAATTTCTCTTGGAAGGATTTGATCATACAGACAGCACTGACAGTCTTCTCAAAGCATAGTAGCATAATTTTCTTTCTCTGTGTGGCCTTCATCAAGTAACTTTTTGTGTGTTCTCAACTGCAGATCTACCATTCTCAGACTAGTTATGAGACTAAACAGTATATGCTATTTGTTTACTAATTTCTTTAGTTATTCACTTATTCACTCAACAAAATATTTGTTGAGAGACTAATATGTGTTCCAAGCACTTCACAGTATAATTTATTCATTCAGAATATTTACTGAGCACTACTCTGTAATGTTAACCAGTAAATAATATGATGCTCTCTTTTTCAAATCCCTCAATTCCTCTCTGCCTTTTAAAACTTTACTTTATACTTTTTAATCTAAATTTAATCATTATAATTAATTCCAAAACCTCCTTGGATATTGTCAAGTTATCAATTGTACATAAATAAATGAGATAAAAATACGGAATCACTTTACAAAGTATAAAGCAGTGTATATATGTGTCATCTTCTATGACACAATGATGAACAGCTCATACAGAAGCATAGAGTGACTGGATCCCTTCTCCCCTCCTCCAGAATGTGGTATGGCAACAGCTAGTTCGATGAGTAAGAAAGAATGTGAAAAATGGAAATTTACCAAAAAAATGTTTCTTATCTCTCTAGTCTCTAATTTCATTTTACAAAAGTTGATCTGCTTTGGGACGGAGTAGGATTGTTAAGCCTCCTGTGGGTTACAAGTATACTTCTAACTGTGACTATTGATGCTGCTGCTACAGACCCCCTCTGACTCTTTTCCTTGTTTTATTCTGTAAAGGGATTTTTTAAAAAGATCCATATCCAGCTCTCTCTCCATGAATAGTATATATCAGATTAGTTTTGCACAGCTGGGTTTTCAACAGGACTTGAGTGGTACTAAACTCAAATACTTGCGGGGAGCCCCCACTATATTGTAAATGTCCTGATCCTCAGAGTGTAGCTCGGTGCAACCCTGAAAGCAGACCTTCGTTTTTCATTTAGCGGTGATTTGATTAGATAAAAATAAAAGTTGCTTGAACATTCATTTTTGCAACAGGGCATAACAAATTTATGTAAATTCCCATGCCACTAATCTGCCATGCAAAATATAAAAGTGTGATTCCAAGCCTTGTTGCACCTGTATTGAATTTTAATCATGTACAGATATTAATGGAAAGAATAAAGCTTTTAACAAAAGTCACAGCTGTTCGAGGTTTGTAAAATACTGCAAAGAGAGTTTTACTGTATAGGTAGTTTTGGTGTTTCCAGACTAAACAAAATCTTTTTTGTAAAGGAAATCCCTAAAAGAGGGTCAAATATATGTGACAGAAGGAAATTTAACTTTCGGTGGTAAATATAAAATGTAATGTGTGTGTGTGTGTGTGTGTGTGTGTGTGTGTGTACACACACACACATATATATATATATGACATATTATTGAATTGTACACTTGAAACCTGTATAATTTTATTAATCAATGTCACCCCAATAATTTAGTTAAAAAATTTAAAACAAATAAAGGAAATCCCAAACAAGACAATTCTTTAGTGGCACTAGGGAAATACAAACAAACAAGGATTGAGCTAAATGCCTTGGCTATTTTAATAATCAAGGTGGGAGTGGGGCAAGTTCAAGGTAATAATAATAAAAAAAGGCCACTGTGGTTGGAATGTACTTATATGACTAAATTTTTTGTTGTTCACACTCTCTTCTTAAACATATTTCTTCTTAAACATATTATATGATACTTTTGGATAGGGATGATTTTTTGTGTTTATTTTCTTTGAAAGAACTTCAGTGACCATTGCGTTCAAGCCCCAGTAGTTCCTGAAAGTTTCATTGGTTTGCTGAAGGTCACACATAGAGATACATGGGTCTCCTGTACACCCTCTCCACACATCTAGTGTTCTTTCATTAATATGATTCTTTATAACTTTGTAAATTGACAGTGCATCTATGGAATAAGCCTCTAACTATGGGAAATGGTTGAGAAATGCTTTTATTTACATGTGGTGACTGTGTGATTGTCTGTAGAACAGGGGACAGCAGGAAGGTATTATTATATGGAAGAATTTTATAGGAGAAAAATATAATCTATGCTCAGGGCGAAAAAGCACATGCTAGGGAGGAAATCTACATTTGTGAAGGATCATGCTAACTAGGCTTTGGAATACATAAAATAAGGACTCAATCTTTAAGGAAAATCTGGGTGAAATGAGAGATGAAGGGCATTATAATGATCAAAATTCAGAACCTTTGGATTTAATCCTGTTCCAAAGCAATATCTTGAGATCGAAAGATAAAAATATAAATAATAATTTGGTTGGGGCTGCATTAGCCTGACAGTTTTAAAACATGGTCCTAAATTATTTGACACTCTAACCATTAATAAGTATTGGTCTATGTCCCTTCCCTTTAAATCTGGGCTCTGTGGTGGCTTGATCAATAGAATACAGTGAAAATAATACTATGCCAGTTTCTAGGCCTACGTCTTAAGAAACTGGCAGCTTCCACTTTCTTTTTCTTAGGAAGCTCTCATAATCTAGCTATCATGCTGTGAAGAAGCCAAGTAGCTCATGAAAAGGCCTACATGAAAAAGAAACAAGGCTTTTGGCCCACAGTGCTGGGTGAGCTTCCAGCACTTACTAGCCATGTAAATGAACCATTTTTAAAGTAGATCCTACACCCCCAGTAGAGCCACCCCAGCTGACACCCTATAGAGCAGAGATAGGCTATTCCTGCCAAGACCTGCAAAAATTGCAGATTTATGAGCCAAGTAAATGATTATTGTTGTTTGAAGCAAGTAAGTTTTGGAGTGGCGTATTAGTAATTGATAATCAATACATTTGGTGAGATGATTCAGACCTGCTGAGAGTTGGACAAGTTAGAAAGCTCTCAGTACTAATAAAAGCCTCTTCAATTTTAGAAGTTAAAGGCAAATTGGGGAAGCCAGGAACAACCTGGTAAATTGAAAGAACACCAAAACAAATCCATCAATCAGATGGAGAAATTATGGGGTCTTATGTAAATGTAGCAGTAAGGATTAGATTTAGGCAGAGTAGGTGGAAGATGTAGAAAAACTAGAGAGCAATGTTGAGATACCAGGAGAGTAAAGTTAGAACTTCATAAGAAGGCAAATGACCTGTTTAAGAACATAGGTAAAATGGGATAGGGCCAAAGACCAGGTCACTAACAGAAATGTGAGTTTCTGAGGTCCTTGAATATCTGGCTCTATCCTGGTATGTATCTTCCTTAACCTGTCTCTGGCTCACAGTTTAGCCCCTGCATGCCTAGCCCATCTGCTTCCCTACATGGGCTTAACATATGCTTTTCCAAGCACCATGGGCCACTGAGGGGTTTACAAACTGGTCAATATCCCTTTTGGTCCATGTATTTGAGCCCAAAAATTAACAAGAATGTGAATATATTTAATATATTTCAAAAGTGCCTGTCATAAATGGACTAGAGTTTGAAGTTTACTTATACATGCATATAATTTTCCTCTATTTACATGCAATGTCAATTTTTTCATGAATTATTTATGAAGTGAGAATGAGTTGATACATTTTAAAGTCAGAGTTGAGGGTAAACTAGGTCAAGAGAAGAGCCATTCTTAGTTTGAAAAAGTGGAATATACATTGCTTTAAGAGCTTTTGGGTCAAATCATCATGCCTGAAAACGAGGATTAAATAATAAATTATACCATGGCTGGTACCAAGTAGATCCCGCCTTTAATGAACCTATTCATTTTACCAGGTGAATAAATAGACTACATTAATACAACGGAGAAATGGACAGTATATAAATGCATAACTATGAACAAAAATGGTTTCATGATTGATGGCTAGGTTTTCATGTTTGATGAAGTTAGGCTTATGGAATGCAATCACTTCATTTGTCATTACTTCAGGAAAGCTGTGTTAACTTGATAGATGAAAGGGCTGCCTGAATAGGAAAAGGCAATAGAAGGTACAATTTTTGAGAATATTTTGGAATAATTGATGCTCCTTAGAAGTGAATGATATTTACATTTTTCTGAGGCTTGCTTACCAGTGTGGGTGCTATTCTAAATCGAGTGATCTACAGATTCCAGACATATGCCACATTCATTTTATCTAGATGATGAATGACTTATTGATAGTCCAGGCTTTGTACTATTTGTGACTCCAGTTCTTTTAATAGCTGTGATGTCATGGAAATGACACTCGGAGAGATGTTATTAATCGTCACTATTCAGCCTTTTATTTACAACGAAGCCAAAGGGCAATTAGGGTGGGACACGGGGTCAGCCTGAATAACATATTCCTTGAATTCATCTGTGTGCTCCCAAAACAAAAAACAGAAAGCAATTTGAACAGTACCACATTTTGGATGAGTTTCCATTTGAGGAGCTCCAGAAAACTCCCACAAATCAAATTCAGAGCTTTCAGAGGATTGCCAAAGATTGTGCAGTGTTGTTGGCAGAAGGAGAAACAACAAGCAGATGTTTTAGCAGAGAGGAGCCATTTTGGGAAACTATTGCTGGGCATTCATTGAGAGAGACTGGAAAAGATGCTAGTTCGGAACAAAGATGAGAGAGCTTGACTTGGGCATGCATCTGCCTAAAATATAAGCTTACAAATTTAAGAGTTCCAAGCCCGTAAAGTAACTTCAGACAGATATAGTCATTAATTAATCTCATGAACTTTGCATAAAAGCTGTGTCTGGCACTGTAACTAATCTTATGACAACTTGCTGTTATTGTGGTAATGGTTTACTTTGGTTTGGCTTTCTTCTATTTATTTTTAACATGCTTTTTCTGTACTTAACACATTTTTTAAAAAGCCAAATACTTAGAAATTCATAGCTGCTTTTATTGACCTTTGATAAGTCATCTCTCTAGCCTCTCTTTTCTCATATATAACAGAAAGAAATTAAACTAGATGGTATTTGGTCTATTCCAACTCCAGAGTCAAAGATTTATTTGGAACCAAACTATAAAATCACAAGTCAGAGATACCAACATTTATAAATTATCTCTCCATTTCTGACCACCAATGAAAATGGAGTAATATAAAACTCAATAACCAGCAGAATAATCACTTTAACAAGACAGGGCTCTGAGGGCATGATTTGCATGTATATCACTGCTTGGAGACATATTTACTCAGTAAATATTTATTAATTATAAGCTATATACCAGGCACTGTGCTAAGTGCTGGAAATACCACAGTAAACAGAACATATGTGGTCCTTGTTCTTAGGGAGTTTAAAGACTAGTTGAAAACCTACAAATATTAAATACAGTAATTATATAAGCAAAACTGAGATTAATTGCTAGGAAGGAGAATTAAGATGGGTAAACCTAGCCTATTGAGGAATAAGGCTTAGAGTGAGTTCATGGAAGGCTTTCCTGAAGAAGATATATTCTCAAGCATTATAGGACCTACTACAAAATAATTTCTAACTAAACATTTGGTTATTAAACTGGTTGCTTTTGCTCTGTCCTATGGTTCTAACTCAAGACAACAAATTCCAAGTTTTCACTATTTATCCAAAATGGATTTAGGATACAACAAATAGAAAGCTCAGGGAAAACCACACCTGTGATCGGGTTTGGTTTTCACAAAGACCACTTTATAATGTAGCATTGAAAAGACATTCTACATGCAAGGATTAATGCTAATGCATACTTAATTTTCATTTGCCACAAGGAAGATTAGTAAGATATGTTAACATTTTGTGGATGCTTATGGACTGAGACCAGTAGTCCATATAGTGTAGTTATTCAAAGAATGGACTATTGAATGAGACTACCTAGATTCAAATGTTGACTCCTCAAACTTGCTAGCTATGTAGCTCTGGGTTGGTTATTTAACCTTTCTAGAAAATATGAGAATTAAATGAGATAATCTATGGTAAGGGTTTAGCACAGTTTCTGGAATATAGTCAAAGTCAATAAATGTGAGCTATTGTTGCTGTTATTATTTAACACAAACAATAATTAAGATATCCTCAACATTTCTGAGAGTAATACATAAGAAATTTATCAAATAACCATTTCCCTTTATACTTCCTACTCTGAATAATGAATATCGACTTGACCAAGAAAAAAGAGGAAAGGGGGATGCTGAGGTTTTTAGGAAAACATC
>NW_006433381.1:110849-115825 GCF_000325575.1 Pteropus alecto | reverse complement strand
CAGAGAGAAGTTATAACCTTAAGTATTATTGTAATCTAACTTTAAAGACACCGTGGTTGCTAACTATTTAAAATAATATTGTTTCGGTGGAGGTGATAATATTGACTTATGTGTGTGTATATTTGTGATGTGGTGTGTGTGAGAGAGACAGAGACAGAGACAGACACGGAGAGAGAGAAGCTTTAATTGATCTTAAAAAAATTGGATTATCATTTATTGGAGTTGCTTTAAGTAGGGTTCTCTTGTTATGACAAGGTCCCTGATATCCTTCCTTGAAATCATGGCTATAATTTAATTGTACTACAAGTTTCGCACACATCACATTTTCAGTACATAATCACTTATGATGAGAATAATGATCTATTTGTGTCACATCATATGGCTTAATGGCAATTGTTACTAACCAATAAAATATTTAGCATTTGTTTTGGTATGGTTCTTGCTTAGGAATGTTGTAGGTCTCTGTTAGGCATGTTATAAAGTGGCTAGACAGAACTTAATTGAGTTTTCTCCATCAAAGTAGGTATAGATGCAGTTTCCTGCCATTTGCAGATTCATAATCATCTTTGTATCTTTAGCTTTGCTACCAAAATGCTTAAACTTGGTTCAGTATATCACTCTGAAACTCAGAGAGACCTTTATTTTAGTGTTAGTGTGCCTTAATCCTTAAGATTTATATCTCTCCTTTGCCAACACATACCTTTTGCTAAAGTCATGGCCTTTTCACATGGATCATGGTCATTCTCACTGTCATCCACACCTTTGCTCATGTTTCCTACATGCATGAAATGATTTCCCAAAACATTCTAGCCTAGGTAATTCTATCCCATTAGTCAAGTCCCTCTCCTGCTCCTTATCAACTATTTCTAGGCCACACTGTACTTTTCTACACTAAGTACCTAATAAAATATAAGGCCCTATAATGTCTACTTTTTATGGAGAGCTGCTCATCATCCAGACCTAGCATGTAACTATGCTCTAGAGAGAAGCTCAGCAAATACATAACCACTTAAATCCTGTCCTCTGGAACAGTGCAACACGAGAAGACTGAATGGAAGAGGAAACAATATACACAGAACATTTGTGTTATAATCTCTTTACAATTATGCACATTTAGGGAGAGGATCTTTACTATCCATATAAAGAGAGAGCTGCCACTTTCTCATGGTCAAAGCCAAGTGTAGGCTCTCAAACAGCTGAATTTGAGATAACCTAAAGTTATGAGGTAGTTACAAACAGTATTGAGAGCATCTGAATCTTTTCATTTGGTCATCACACCTCAAAATTTGGAGATAGCTTATATATTGAATCAGAAGCCAGAAGAATTGCTTTGACTTTATTGTTCAGTGAACTTATTTTTCATAAATTTAAGGATGGAAGTTTGAAGGGTAGATTTTCCTACAAACTCTGCATTTCTCGACCTAAAGTCTTGGTCAAGAGCATAAACGATATGACTATATGAATTGTGTTTCTTTTGAAACTGCTAGAAATGGCTCTAATGTGCCAATATAGGATATAGTTTAATTTCCTTTTGTAAAATTAGAGGCATTTGGAACCAAAACACATGCATTTGTAGGATACCAAAATATTTCTTATGCAAATATATGCACTATTCTTTTTTTCTAGAGAATTTTCCCCATTAGGAAAGCCAGCCAATTACTTTTCAATTTCTAAGACTATCTTTTCTTGTTGTTGTTGTTGTTTTGTTTAGGTTTAAAACTATTTCCCCAAGTTATGTTTTATTTTAGCTTAAGGAATAAAAACATTAAGCAACTTCAAAACCTTTGTAGATGACTTTGGTAGAACTGGATAAGGGCTCAGAAGAAAGTCAGCAGTGGGACTGAGACAAGACTTTTTATCACTCATCTCTCAGATTCACTCTACTAATGAGGCTTCAAAAGAGCAGTCTCCTGATGTTTTAAAAATAGCCAGGTAATTAATCAAATAAAGGAAATGATCATGATAATTTAAAAAATATCCATCTCTTTTACATTTTCCCCAAATTTGAGTGTGTAGATGAAGGACATGGTTTTTAACAATTTCAGTCTGATTGGCGCTACTTCTGTTAAATGAAACTGTAGCTCCTGGGGTATTGAAATATAATTTTTAAAACTGGTAATGAAAAAACTCATTAGCATTTGTGCCTCTTTTCTAAGAAGTTCTTTAAAGTACTGCTTTAAAATTCACATTATTAAATTATGAACTGAGTGGAGAGAGGCCACTTATAAAATTGGGGATAGAGAGTGGGGGCAGTTGTGGCAATTTCTCAGCCAGCCTAGGAAAGCTCATTGATGAAACCAGAAGGTAGGAGCATTGAGGAAAGACAATATCACAAATGATTGCTCCAATTACAATGAAATTGGTAGGTCAATGGATAGTATAAAATGGTATTTATGATTATATCTTGTTATGTTATTACAGAAGTTAGATCTTTTTGCTATGAAAATAATTTAGCACTTATAATGTGCTCTTTTAATGAGATGCCTGTGTACAATGGCATTTTATATGAATTGTAAATGTTAACAAGTAGACTAAGTTGGATAAGTAATGCAAAGGAAGATTACTTTCAAATAAAAAATTGTAGTGTGTAAAACTTTAGTTGCGTTAGCTAATTGGTAGTATAATACACTTGTTTCCCTTGAGGACATGAAAGCCAGACTGTGATGTAGAAATGCTTAAAGTTAAAGCAGCATTGAGCATGACCATTGTAGAGCCTGAGTAATCACAAGGGATAGGAAACCAGGACACAATTTAGAGCCTGCAACAAATAATTTAAAGTATCATTACTAAAAATCTCATTTAATATTTGATTTATCATTCCCACAATTTATGTGTTTATTCCAAACCTAACCAAATCTCTGAATTGACCAACGACATCACACTCAGTGTATCTTAGACACCACTGTCTGAGCAGGGAGTGTCACAACAACCTACTCTATCTGAAATAACAAGGGCACATTACAGACAAATTTCCTAGAGGTTGCTTTTTTTTTCATTGTTATGGCAGCCCTGGGATGAAAGCAAGGACTATCATCCCCATTTTGTGGGTTAGGATGCTGAAGCACCAAGAGGTCATGACTAAATGACAAAATCAAAATATGAACTTGGATGTTCTGCCCCCAAATTCAGTTTTCTTTCTATTATGGGTGAATAACAGCAATCACATATTTGTAGTTACAATTATCAAGTCAAAGTTATGTTACTACTTCAATTTAGTCTTTTAATGTTTTTTTCAAATATCTGAAAAATGTTTAGTTTGAAAAATGGTATCTGCACTCTTAGTGTCCCTAGCTAGTAGGACAAAGACAAATCACAAGACTGGATTTTACTGAGATTACTTTGTATTAAACCCAGAGCAGGGAGGCCTTGATTTAAAGAAAAGCAATATAATAAAACCCAAACTTACAACCTAGATGATATATCAAGAAGATGCTTTAAGTAGGGAAATCTATTTGTATAGTTTAAATCTAATTATGAAAACAAATTATTCATCTCTAGAAGCTTTGAGGGAAATACACCTGTTAAATAGAGCAAACTTCAACTATACCGAACATTCATACAAAAGTGACAAATGAGATTGTTGTTCAAACTAAATCTTAACTCCTACTTGCGTCATTTTCTGCATATCTACAGTGATGTAGCACTTGTCCCTAATATTCGCTCATTGACACATTTAGCATCTTCACAATGACACATTATTGTGGAATTTTACATCAAACCAGGATCAAATAGATTTACTTATGTATGTTTGCATTGAAGTATACAGGGAAATGTATTGCTTAGAAGGAATGCAATGTGAGGTACAGGTAACAAAAAGAAATGATTTCTAGTACTTTTCACTAAACTTATATCTCATTCAGGATAACTTTCATTTAAATCAACTGCAAATAAAGCCCTAAATATCATGCAACACACTTAGAAGACCCTTTTATGAAGGGGTTGGATTTAGACTAATTTCAAAGGATATGAAGTCACTTTAATAGACATAGGGAGTTGGACCTAGTCCCAGAAAATGCCCACTTGGCAAATTTTTTTGGAAGATAGAGTAAGCCTTTATTTATTTATTCTACAAATATTTACTGAGCACTCATCATCTGCCAGTAACTGTTCTAGCTTCCAAGTATATAATAGTTTAAAAAATTGGAGCAGCCCCAAGCCTGGCACTAGCAGCAGCCGGCCTCAGTTCTGGCTTGGACTTTTGAGGAACCTCTAAGCCCAGCATAGGACGTGGCCATCTGCATATTGTTTGATGACTCTTGCTACGTGGTCCCGGGCAGTGCACAAGCTGCTGTAGAATTTGGCCTGAGGCGAGGCCTCTCCCAGGAGGCCCTTGGGCTGGCATACCCAGTGATCATCTTCCACTGGAGCCAGAACACCACACAGTGATGCATCTGAGGAAGATACACCTGAAGGGCAAACTCAGCAGGCACCAAAGCCCTGCTAAACTGAATCCTGCCCCTCACCAGCCAATCCTCATAATCAATCAGCCTGAGGGTCAATCCCTCTCATTGCTAATCCCTCACAGCAACGAAGGCTCACCTACAACAATTGAGCACACACAACCCACACAAGGGACACACCTGGAGTACCTGACTTAGGTAACCAGGGAAGAGTGAGACACTGGGCCCCATAGGACACCTACTAAGACTGGGAGACTTAGGAGCACTACCTAATACATAGAAACAAACACAGGGAGGCAACAAAAATGAAGAGACAAAGAAGTATGTCCAAAATGAAAGAACAGAACAAAATTCCAGAAAAAGAACTCAATAAAATGGAGATGAGCAATCTACCAGATGCAGAGTTCAAACCATTGGTTATAAGGATGTTCGATGAATTGAGGGGAAGAGTAGATGAACTCAGTGAGAACTTTAACAAAGAGATAAAAAAAAACATAAAAATGGAAATGGAAATTATAAAAGGGAACCAGTCTGAAATGAAGAACACATTATCTGAGATGAGAAGTATATTAAATG
>NW_006433381.1:92795-109454 GCF_000325575.1 Pteropus alecto | reverse complement strand
CCATATTTATATGGGCAAATAATTTTCAACAAAAGAGCCAAAAACATATAGTGGAGAAAGTAAAACCTTTTCAATAAATGGTGCTGGGAAAATTGGAAGGCAACCTACAAAAGAACAAAACTAGATTGTTGTCTATTACCACACACCAAAATTAACTCAAAATGGATTGAAGACCTAATTTTAAGACCAGAATCAATAAAATGCATAGTAGAAAACATAGGAACTAAGCTCAAGGACCTTGGACTTAAAAAAGATTTATGAATTTGACATCAAAGGCAAGAGAAGTAAAAGCAAAAATAAATGAATATCAAACTAAAAAGCTTCTGCTCAGCAAACGAAACCATCAACAAGGTAAAGAGACAACTATCCCAATGGGAAAATATATTGGCAAGCAATGCCTCTGATAAGGGCCTAATATCCAAATTATACAAAGAACTCATACGACTCAATAACAACAACAACAAAAAACAAATAATCCAATCAAAAAATGGGCAGAGGACCTGAACAGACACTTCTCCCTAGAGGACATACAAATGGCCAACAAATATGTGAAAAGATGCTCAACATCGCTAGCTATTAGGGAAATGCAAATCCAAACCACAATGAGATACCCGTTAGAATGGCTATAATCAACAGGAGAAATAATAACAAATGTTGGAGAGAATGCGTAGGAAAAGGACACTGCTGGTGGGATTGCAAATTGATACGTCCACTATGGAAAGCAGTATGGAGGTTCCTCAAAAAACTAAAATTGACCTACCATATGATCCAGCAATCCCTCTACTGGGTATTTACTCCAAAGACTTGAAAACTCATATTCGAAAATATATATGCACACTGGTATTCATAGCAGTACTATTCACAGTGGCCAGGACATGGAAGCAACCAAAGTGTCCTACAATAATGATTGGCTAAAGAAGCTGTGGTACATATATACAATGGAATATTACTCAGCCATAAGAAGAGAGGAACTACTGCCATTTGCAACAACATGGATGGACCTTGAAATAATCATATTAAGCTAAATAAGCAGACAAAAAGATTGAAAATCACATGATATCACATATGTGATATATAAACCTATAAGCAAAAAATGAACAGTACAAACAGAGACTCATGGACATGGACAATGGACTAGTGGTTACCAGAAGGGAGTGAGGAGGGGGGAGGGTGAAAATTAAAAAATAAAACTTTGAAAAAATTATGTATATATAGTATAAAAAAATAAACTGGGATTTTCGAACAATAAATTTCAAAAATAAAAAGTCGAAATATAATTGCATTAATTTGGGTCACACTTATATAGTATGAAAAAGAAATAAATAAACAAAAGATTAGAGAGTTCAGTAAAAATGATAGGGTGGCTGAATGGATACGAAAATAAGACTCTTTCATATGCTGCCTACAAGAGATCACTTCAGATCAAGAGACACACATAGATTGAAAGTGAAGTGATGGAAAAACATATTTCTTAAAAATGGAAATGAAAAAAAATATCCGGGATAGCAATATTTGTACTAGATAAAATAGAATTTAAAACAAAGGCTATAGCAAGAGACAAAGAAGGACCCAGTAATCCTACTTCTGAGTGTTTTATCTGAAGAAACCTAAAATACTACTTTGAAGGGAAATGAGCATCCCTATGTTAATTTCAGCATTATTTACAGTAGCTAAGATATAGAGGCAACCTGGATGTCCATCAATGGATAAATGTTTAAAGAAGAGGTGGTACGTGTATACAATGGACTATTCTTCAGGAATAAATAAATAAACAAATAAATAAATAAAATAAAATCTTGCCATCTGCAATAACATGGATGAATCTAGAGGATATTGTGCTGAGTGGAGTAAGTCAGACAGAGAAAAACAAATGCCATGATTGCACTTACATGTGGAATCTAATGAACAAAATAAACAAAACAGAAATAAACTCATAGATACAGAGAACATTTTGAGGGTTGCCAGATGGGAAGGGTGTTGGGAGGATGGGGGTAAGAGGGGAAAGGATTAAGAAATACAAATTGATAGTCGCAATATAGTCACAGGAATGTAAAGTATAGCATAAGGAATATAGTCAGTAATATTGTAACCACTATATATGGTGTCAGATGGATACTAAATTTATTGGGATGATGCCTTCATAAATTATATAAATGTCTAATCGCTATGTGGTACACCTGAAACTAATATAATATTATATGCTAACTATAATTGAAAGAAATTAAAAATATTTTTAAAAATGAGAAAAAATCTGCCTTCACAGATCTTATATTTCAGTGGAGTAGACAGGTCATTATCAAGACAAATGAGTGAAATATATAGTACAGAATTTTAAAGTTAAAGAGAAAAATTCAGGGAACTATGATATGAAGTATATGGGTGAAATTTTAAATGGAGTCCAGGGAAAGTGTCACTAGGATACCTGGGGCAAAAATATTCCAATCGTAGGGAACAGCAAATGCAAAGGTGGAGGTATGCCTGGGGTATTTGAGGAATAGCAATGTTCCAATAGCAAAGGCCAGCCTGTTAAGAGGAGAATGAACATAGACAAATAAAAAAGAACAAGTCAGAGAGGTAACAAAGGTCCATATTGGAAAGGGGCTTGAAGGTCCTCATAAAGATTTCCATCCAATAGAGAGAAAGGAAGACAGAGTGTGAAGATCTAACTTACGTTTTACCAAGAATATTCTTACTGCAATGATTGCAACACACACAATGGACAAAGAGGGCAAGGGCAGAAGCGGAGAGACCAGTCAGGAAGTTATTGGAATAATCCCGGTGAGAGATGATAGTAGTTCTCGAGGGTAATAGAGTTCCCAAGATTTTCTAGTGGACTGAATGTGAGATATGAGAGAATGAAATAAATTAAGATTTTTGGGGTGAATAACTGGAAGGATGGTGTTTATGTGTTAGTGAGATGGAGAAAACTGCAGGAGGCTGTTTGGAGAAGATGGCAAACATCAGTGCTCAGTTTTGGGCATGTGTGGCTTGAGATACCTATTAAGCAGCTAAGAGAAATGTTGTATAAGTGTGGATGTATGAATATGGATTTAAGGGAGATGCTATGGCTGGATACTGTTTGTGAGGCATCAGCAAATAGATTGTATTTAAAGCTATAAGATTGGGTGACTTTACCTAAGGAATTATTAAACATAGAAAAAAGAAACAGGACTGGTGACATGATAAAACAGATTACAAAATAACATGCATGGAACAGTCTCTTTTCTTGGGAAAGAAAGTGTTTATAGAAAGAAGAAAGGGAGGCTATTATATCAGAGTCATCTTTGGGTACTAGGAATATTGGTGATTCTCATTTTATTCTTTTATGTTTTTCCATATTTCCACATTTTCTTTAATAAAAATGGATTACTTTTATAACTAGAAAGCAGAATAGAAAAATAAATGCTATTAAGACAAGAAGACTTTTATCTAGAATTATTCTCCAATGTGTAGAGTAAAATGTTTTATTTGTGTGAACACTCCCCTGCAACACATACATATACACACAGAGAAAGAATACTGAAAAAAAGGGTTGCTTGTATCAAAATATATATAACATGATCTGAGCTTGCCATCAAATGCTTCTATCCTTACATAGAGTTTAGTTAATATAACTAGAAATAAATGTGCCTAGACAGTAAAGGATATGAAGACCTGGGGACAGCTAAACCCAAGAGGACTATGGACCAGAATAGATTGGGACCCTTGGGGCTGAGTCAAAAGCACATCCTTTGGGAAAAGAGAATTAATTGAACCCTTGTTCCACTCTCTTGTGACATTCTTTTTCCCTGAAAGCCTTTTGCCTTCTTCCTCCAGCAGTTCTCATTCAGGGAACAGGGTATCTGCTAGTTCAGCAAGCCACCCTTAAGTGTTAATAAGTTATTCTTGGCCAATTTTTTCACAATAGGAAAGTATATCATCTTATCATCTTGAATTTTAAAGTTCAGGTTCTTCATTTTTTTTTTTTTCCTTTTGGACACAGAAACTGTAAAAGTTCTCTTTTGCATTATCTTCTTCCCCACTTTGATTATAACAAGGATCTCTCCTCTCTTTTCTGGTGGTGGCTCAGATATAGCTAAAGGGAGTTTTCTCACATGTCATTTGGAAAAGGGGAAAAAACTTAGTGTTTGCCCTAAGGGTAAACAAAGAACATTTTAGCTAAAATGTGCAATGGTTGATGCAATTATGAGTGATAGAAAAAGGAATTGTGATAGAAAAAATATTTGCATTTTGAGCTGTAACATTTGCTACTGTGACTGTTAGCATTTTGTTAAAAATGTGTACATGCATGGTAAGATTTTAAAGCAGGAAGTTGGAAAATTGGTACAGAAATGTATTTTTGCATACGCTTGTCTTTTCATTAAGTAGTATGTATTATTGTCTCCCTGATGATCTACTTCTTTCTCTTCCTCCCAAGAGCACCCTGACTAACTCCAAAAGTTTTATTGAACAAAAGAGAAATGGTACTTCTCCTGTAGATTCCAAAAGTTAGACCAGGCTACCTCCAATATTCTATGAATTTTAGCAATTTTCATCAAAGTTAAAATAACAGAATGTAACTTACATTCACCCCCAGTCTCCTGCTCCAACATACATAAACACACACGCACGCACACACAGCTACCTTTACCTTCTATTATTAATTACAGAGATTGAATCTAAGAAGACCCACACATTGTTGAATTTAGATCAACATTTAATCAAAGGCATCAAATGATCAATTTTCTGCCTAAAGCCAAACTTCAGATCTTATGGAATGAACATCAGTCTTGGGATTATAAGACTTGAGTAGAAATCCTACATGTGCCACATACTAGCTAAGCAACCATTGGGAAGACATCTATTTAACTCTAAAGCAGTAAAATAATTGTTCTGATGATAACCAGTATGATGAGCATTGATTCAAATCTACTAACTGAAACATTTGAGTTCAGTTGCTTATTATTTTAGTCTCTGTTTCCTTGCCTATGGTATTAGAATAATACTTATTTGTTTTTAAGAATTTTTTGAGGATTTAACAAGAAAATATTTACAGTGTATCTAGGACCAGTGTTCAGGACATATGGCATCAGTTAAGCAACAGTTATTACTTAAATGAATGAACTAGAAAAAAACATTTGAGAGGGAGCTGGAAGAATCCTGTCATTTGTAGAGCAATTAAAAAAAACCTTTGGAAGTAAAAGACAAAAAAGTTATATTTTGCCACTGATGGAATGGGAGTGAAACCACAGCTGAAATTTGCCTTAGGGCAAAAGGCAAGACATTGTACATCTCAAAAATAATGGTGACCTGATTCTGTTTCAACAAAGAGCTGGAGTATCTCACACTCACTTCCTAATTTTGTCTTTATTTTATGTACTATGACCAGGGTGGATAGCATAATGGTCAATAGCCAGAACGTTGGATCCAGATGCCCTAGGTTCAAAGTCTAACTTTGCTACCTACTAGCCACATGACCTTAGGAAAGCCACTTAATCTTCTTCATTTGTAAAATGTTGATGATAATAACATTGCTTGATGTATAGAGTTGTGACAGTTAAGTGAGTTAACTATGGCAAAGCACTATAAACGATGTCTATCGCACAGTAAGTCCTATGTTAACATTTATCAAATAAAATTATTGAAAGGCATTTTGAAAAGAGTTGTAGGCTCCACCTAATGTTAAAGGATGTAGAATTCTATTCTTCATTCCGCTCTCCCATCAAATTAGCAAGTATCCCACTTTTAAAGTCAATTGCCAATTAATAGAGACCTTACATATTTAATGGTTGCTGTTCGTGTGTGTGAGAGTGAGAGAGAGACAGAGACAGAGACAGAGACAGAGAGACAGAGACAGACAGAGACAGACAGACAGACAGACAGACAGAGACAGAGGCAGAGAAAGAGAGAGAGAGAGAGAGAAAGAGAGAGAAATGGGATTTCTCATGGTCACTCTCGCCCTCTTCTCAATGGTTGTATGCAAATAACATCCAAGCTTTAGTTTTGTGGTAATGATTTCGAGGAGAAAGAAGAGTGGGGGAGAGAACATGACAGAGACAGAGAGACAGAGACAGACAGAGACAGACAGACAGACAGACAGACAGAGACAGAGGCAGAGAAAGAGAGAGAGAGAGAGAGAAAGAGAGAGAAATGGGATTTCTCATGAAAAAACATCCATAGAAGAATAGATAAGGTCTTTGAGCACACTGGGGAAAATAAAACACCACTGAAAGACCTTTGAGTCTTCTGACTTGATCTGGATTTTTCTTTTTTTAAATCATGTTGAGCTTTTGCTTGAAGAATTATTAATATGGTAATATTTTTAAAATGTTCCACTTTGCATTCTTGTGCTAAACATATATAAATAAAAGCCACTGCCTCCTACTATCCCTGATAAGGCCACTGTGAACACATAATAAAAACACACATTTGCCTTGCATATATTTTTATGACTTGTATTTTAGATTTTTCCCTGATCTACGTTGGATAACTACATGGTTCTCTCATAAAAAAAAAATATTTTGGGAATGACCATTTACTTGCAATATTTTGTGGATTGTTGCAGCTTCAGAAAAGTGTCTGCAAGGTCTTGAGTTGAACTGAAAATTGAAAATACTTGCAATAATGGTTTTGACCTTGGAGACCTCCCGTCCTCCATGCTTCCCTAAAAATATTTGTCCTCTGTTTCTGAATAATAGGAAAGGACAACCCCCAGAAAAGTACTGCCCATTCATGGGATATCATCTTGATGAATTATTTCAAAGCTCTATCAAACTCTTTCCAAATATTCTAGTGACTGAGGCCGTTCAGGTCCTGATTTTCAGCCAGGCCTTGTTTTCTTGACATTAGTTGGGGAGGGTATACAGTGAGAACTGACCCTCTGCATTTGCATGGTTGGAGGGATTTTAGCTCAGCACTTAATGGTCAAGTAACTGGAAATCAAACCAATATAGCATTTTATGAAGTATTTTATGAAGTATTTAGAGAAGCCTTATTTATAGAAAATAAGTCAACATTTCATTAAGAGGAAAGGGGTTAGGGAAACCCTGTCATAGAGGATCCCTTCCTAGATATCAAGAATTCTAAATCCTCATTTTAAAGTTTTAACGTTTAAAGTATTTAAAGGAAAGAGTAGAAATACTATAAGGTCTCCTTGGAAAAATTTGTAATCTGTCTCCTGCCCTCCCCCCACCCTCCCTTTTCCTCTCTCATCCTTTCCCTCCCTTCCTCTCTCCCTTCCTCTTTTCTTTTCTCTCTTTTGCTTCATATCAAATAAAAATCTGTCTCTTCTAGATCTTATTTTCATTGATTTTTCAATACCTTTCCCAAAGTATGGCATCATAATCATCCTGATTAACATTATTGGATACTCATTATGTTATTATGTACTAGGAAATCTTCTAAGTGCTCTGTATGTATTGGCTAATTTTTGTAACCCTTTGAAGTAGGTATTATTATTTTTCTCATTGAGAAACAGTGATACAACGTACCTAAGGCCTCCCAAGTAGTAAATAGGATTCAAACCTGGAGAATCTCGTTCCGTTAGTCCATCCTGTTAACCACACTGATGTTAACCTTGAGAGATATATATGAAAAGAAATTTGTGTTAACAAATTAACCATTATTATCAAGCCAAGGTCTATTTTTTTTAATTTAATTTATTTTATTTTATATTTTATTTTATTTTTTTAGTTGTGAGGTGGATTTTGCTCTGAACAATCAACAGTCTCTCAAATGACATTCAGTTGACCCAGGTTATATTACACATTTGCAAGTGCTGGCCAATGCTTGTGGTGTGGTCGGTTGCCTTTGAACTGACGTGGTTGGATGTCAAATCAGTGACCTTGGCAGGAGACCATTAGGTGCAGAATATTTGCTTGCTAGATATATTCTGGTGTTTTTGTTTTTCTTTTTCCCCACCATTCATTTGGTAGTACGAAACAAATTTTCCATTTTTTCAGAAAACTAGTATATTTCAGAAAATTAGAACCAGTGAGTTTCTGGGTGCTATCCATCAGATGCAATGTCATATGCTGATTTGTCACCAACTGGCAAGCTCTTTGTTTTGCCATTTCAAAGCATGAGAGAACGCCAAACCTGTTTTTGTGTTTGGAGTGTCCCTGGAAGTTGATTCCCATTCTCATTGCAATTTCTTTGACATGGCATCTTGGCATAGTGCCTTTGACTAAAATTGGTATTTTTCTAGTGTCTATGCTTTGATTTAGAAGCAATAGATCTGATGTTTTCCAACTGATCTCCAAAACTGAAAATACATGTGCTTAGGTTACTAATGAAAATGCTGACACAATCTCATTAACACTATGGTTTTGAACAGCCTGTCATTCAATAAAGTAGTATTTTTGTGTCCTGCAAAATATCAAATATCTGCTTGCAATGAGCATATTTAACACTTTTTGGTTTTCTTTTCATCTACGCTGAATGCACCTGGGAACAAGTGAAACTTCAAATAACAGAGGCAAAACATTTTAACAAGGCATTTTTATTTGAAAAAATTTTTAAGTATATTGGAATCAGAACTCAAATTACAGATACTGTTCCAAACTACCTGGTGGAAAGATGGCTTTGAATAGTACAGAGCCTACACTCAATTCTAAGTGCCAGCATTGTATTGAGTGAAATAGACCCTCACTGTTTCAGAATTGTCCCACCAAAAATGTTAATAGTCTCCTTGCCAAGAAATTGTGTTTGTAGCTAAACTGGACTGTTTTCTGGTCTCCAGATGGCATACTTTCCCAATAATGCATCTTTGCTTCTGGTTTTCATTCTCCTTGTTGTGTTTTCCCTTTTATTCAGCTTTACCTGTCATATTGTGAACAAACTTCATAGTGTAGCTTTTCTATTTCAGCCTTTCTAGATCGCCACTGAGAAGTAAGTTACATCTCTTTCTTCCCATAGTTGCTTAGCATACTTTGATATAATACAAAAAAGTACTAATATGAGAATCAAGAGACCCCAATTTTTGCCCCAGTGTTGCCATTAACTAGATATATGACATGGAACAAATGGTTTATCTTCTTTGGAATTTAATTTATTCATCCAGAAAATTAGGAAGTTAAAAAAAATGAAGGGATTGAACCATTATTCTCTAAGAGTCCTTCCACTGCTAACATTCTGTGGTCCCCTTATCACTTATCTCATTATTTTACAACCCTCAATGTAATGGCACCTTGCACATCATGTGCCTACATAGCAGTTGACCTGAAAAGTCCAGAGGACTTTATACTTTCTGCCTTTTGTTGAAGATAGCACTGGCCATTGACTGTGTAATTTTGTTGCTCTTAATCTAGGAATTATGCATATGTGGGCTTAGAAAAGGGCAAGGACCAGTTTTCTGAAGTCACTTAGCAAGACAGGGAAGGTATATGTTAGGTAATTATTTTGTTGGATAATTATTACCATTGCTAAACCTACATAGAAAAGATCATACATTTAATTAATGTAAAATAATGTGGTAAATTTTGATTTTTGCAATATGTAGAAAAGTCTCTGACAAAGTAGCAATAATTACAAAAGATATGCCATGTAGATTTATAATTCCGTGGTCTGCAACAGTCTGTCTTAAAATTAGTTTTGTAGGCTTTGAACATATTCAACGAGTACTTGTCTTGATATAACAGTTCTCTTAGAGATTGACTGGAATCACATCCATGCTATCCAGATGGGCTTTCACATCTGTGAGTCTGCATTATGATATATGGGCACAATGCAAGGTACCTAGTTTACATAGTCTTTCTCAGATGCAGAGTTTTTCTAAAACCTTGTTAAAAGGCTGTCACTAAGCCTGAGTATCATGGCTTGGCTTCTATTTGAACCTTAGAACTGCCTCGACTCTTAACTTGGTGAAGCCAGTCATGTTATCAGCTGGTATTTCTATAGTACTGCCACTAACATTAAAAGATTTGGACACATGCTGAATCATTGCTGTCCAACATTTCTCCCTTTCCCTTTCCCTTTCCCTTTCCTTTCCTTTCCTTTCCTAATAGGTCATATAAATGTATTACCTAACTGTCAAGATATCCAGGATTATTTTCACCCAAGGCCAATCATCTACCTTAAGGCAAAAAAAGTGAGTTAAGCTTTGAGCACCTCTCCTTTCTATTCTAGGTTTAATGACCTTTCGAATTCATGGGGACTCTGTTTTCTCCATTTCTCTCTGTTCCTAAAACAATATTAGACCTTCCCCTGCATTGTGACCATGTCTTAGAAAGGAAATGCTAAAATCATGATTCAAATCTAGGCAGTCTGCCTTCGGAGTCTATGCTCTTGACCACCAACCTACACTGGAGTAACTGAGGTTGGGAGGTAAGGAATGCAAAACAGGTGACCAAGAAGGGAAGATTCTGGGCCTCTCAGTCTGTTTCAAACACATCACCTCCACTTTTACCTCTTTTATACATTGGATTTTAGTGTGAGTTGTTGGTCTAACAAAGAATTTCTTTGTTCAGGCTGTGATAAACTATTAACAAGTATAAACTTTACGTAGGCCTTAAACTGAAGACTGCTGGGAGAGGGTGTTTGTGGAAAACTAATACTTGGAAGTAGATCTTTTATTTATTTATCTTTGTAGGAAGCATGCAGGTATGTACGGAGTAGTTTACAGTTATTTGCAACCTTATGGGTAGGCAGGTAGATAAGTTGCCAGAGTCTATAGAATGGTTAGGAAGGACCAAGATAGTACTGAAAATGGCAAAAAAGTGACTTACATGAAGGACTACATGAGTTCCTCATCCCAATCAGTTGGTATCATTGACAATAGGGTACTTTCAGGGGACTTGAAGATCAAGGAAGCTTACCTCTGCAACTGGAATTAAGGCTGGGCCTCTTGCTCTATGCATCTGCCACCTGTGTGTAATAAGTTGTGTTTATTACCCACATTGTGGGAACTCATATTCTTTCCCTGTTTGTGTTGGGCATCTTTCTGTTAACCCTGTTACCATCCATTTCAAGATGACAGGTGTATCCTATTTCAAGATAAGAGGTACAAAATTGATAAGCTGCGTGATGAGAAGACAACTGAAATTCAAAATGCTGACTCAAGTGTCAAGGCCAAGAAGCAAAGAAGGCTTTTGGTAGAATCAAAAATTCTAGAAGGCTTCATTGCAGATGGATTCTTGTTCTAACCAGAAGAGCTGCCATAATATTCCTTGTCCTTGGACTCAACAGAATTACAATATTTCATCCCATAGAACACAGATTCTATCCATGTCTGTGGTAAATTGGGAGTTAGAAAAGGTTGTCTTATTTTTTTAGATAGTAAGTTGTGCCACACACCATCAGCTATTTGAAGTTTAGTCAATATACTGGAAAATATAAATTAAAAGTGCTGTATTTCACAACCATAGGTGAGCAATAAAAAGACCTAAAGATAGTCTTTCTTTTGAAGGCTGAAGTTTAGTTTGATATAATTCTGTGTACAGATCCCTCCATGATATACTGAGTGAATGATAAGGAAATGTTAAATGAGAATAACTCAAAAGAACGATAGCACTTGGTCATCCTATATTTTAGATAGCAACTTAAATCTCCAAGAAGATTGATTTAACACTCATCACCTCCAACTACCACCACCACCACCACCATTATTAACCATTTACTCTTCGTGAGGTACTATTCATATTACTTAATTATCACAGCAACTCTATTAGTTAGGTTCCATTATAATCTCTATTTTTTGAGAATGGGGAAACTGAGGGTAAGTAATTTGCCTAAACTCATACAACTAGTAAGTTTCAGAGTCATGATTCAAAGCCAGGGAGTCTGGCTCCAGAACCCTTACCTTAACTATTATGCTATGCTGCATTCTGTTATAGAGAAGAATGTATTGAGGAGACTCACCTGTTTTGATCACCATCCAAGGTGAATGTAAACTTCTGAGATGACCGAATAACTCACTGAAAAACTGTCATGTACTATAAATTCCAAAGAAAGTGTTCTATAGAAGCTCAAGTATATTTTGAGCTTTTTTTTTTTAACCTAGAAAAAAAATATAATACCCCCATGATTCCTGCTTTCTACCATGTCTTGAAAATTTTTCATATTGAAAAAGCTTCATCCTTTAGGAACTCTGAGTTGTGGGCTCTCCTAAATTTAACTTTTAAACTCAAGTTGTAATCAGTGTAGATTTACTCCCACACACCTTCTATTTTATCAATCACATTGCCCCTCCAGCAGAGTGTCAGTTCCAGGGCTTTTGGGCAGAAGCCCACTAGGGGGTGGCTCTAGTGTTATTTATCAGTGTATAGGCTGTAGAATAAAATATATGTGATAATTTATTCATTCTTCATCAGCCTTTGAGGACTGATAACTCAATTAGCATGTCAGATACTGACGACATATCTCTTTCAAAAAAATCCTCAAAGGAGATTTTGTATTAGATAAGGTGTGAGAGGTATTTTTTGTGGTTATTTATATTTTATTAAAAATTCTTATTTACTTTGCCTTTTCCTCAGAAGAAGCAGTGTTACCTTATTATTTGGGTTTCTTTCTTTCTTTCTTTTTTAAATCTGCATGATTCAGGAAAGAATGATTATATGTTGAAGCAGGCAGATAAAGAAATAAGAATTTAAAAATCCTGGCCAAAATAATTTTAATTCTTAGTCCTCAGCTGAGAGAAAGTGCATCTTGAGCTGATTGACAGAGCTATACATGCTCAGTAACACATATGTCTGAAATCGGAGAGGGATGAGAGGGGTGAGTGGTGATAAGGGAAAATCTGATCCAGATCTAGGTTATACTTTTAAGACAGTAGTCTACAAATGATTTTGACCAGACATAATGATCAGACAATAAAAGTTTGAGTGCACATACCTCTGCAAACATTATGTACATAATAAAATACACAAAATTATCAACATTTAATATTTTCTTCCTTTACCATGTGGATCTCTTTTATAACCACAAAGTACATGTACCCAACTTTGAATAACACTAATTTAAGAGTTTTACTTTGATCCTAGGGAAGTCTTTTAGATGATCTGTACCTCAGTTTTCTATATGTCATATGACAGAGATGTACCAACTAAAGTACAATTTCAAGTTCCATTTTATACATATTATTTGAATACCTTTTATTCTAGGATATTCCATGGACTTTAGTCATTCTTTCAGGATGAAGTTTTAGCTGCACTTTGGTGGCATTTTGAGCCAGATTATTACTGAAGAATGTGATCATATTGGTGGTCACAATGATCACATTGTCTGTTCCAATTAGAAGTCCTCCAACAATAATTGCACATTCATATTTATATGCCTGATTATTTTAATATGGCCAAAATATAATTTTTTAAGTTAAGGTAGCATCACAATTGTTTCTCCCATGTGCTTTCTTTATTTCCACTCAGTTTCTTCCCTCTGGTCTCTGTTAAGCCGCTTACAGATATTTCATTATCTATAATGAATGTTGTCTCTAACAATGGAAATTTATTCTGTTCAGACCTAAAGCCCTCATATGAAAGAGGAAGCTAAATTAAAAAATAAATAAATAAAAGTATTCTTTGGTTAAGTGGTTATTGGATAAAGATAAATACTGCCTTGCAAAAGGTAATCTGGACTTTAGCAGACCTCTTTGTAAGGTCTATCTTTGCTACAACTTCCACATGTTTAAAGTGCAGAGAAATATAATTCTTACCTCATCAATAAAATATGAAATCCTATTTACATATTATGTTCTCTTTTTAAAGACATATGAAAATCAGACCCTCAGGACTATAGACAATTGGGCAATCTTGTGTGTTTTAATAGCCAAAACAAGTTAATTTCATTGATATTACTGAGTAAATTAATAGGTTATTTTTTAGGAGTCTTTTTAGTTGGTGAGACCAATCTTTGTCCTTCATATGTTCATTCTGAAGGCATTGTAAAAACACTTCAGTGTACAACAGGAGGTACAATTTTCCTGTCTTTGAGGAATGAATGATATATGGGTTTATGAAATCAAGAAAATGACTTAATGTTTGTACCTCTCCCTTCCCATATTTATATAATAATATTGTTATAGTTTATTTCAAGTCAGCTAATTTAATTTCTAATCTTGTTTCTTTGATTAAATTCTTAGCTAATTTTAATTTGTGTATATTAATCGGCATTGTTTCTTTTGCCACCCAGAATTGATTTACCTTTTTTTTGGAAACCATACCTTTATTTATTCTTAGTAGATCACCTCTTCCCACTCTCAGGCCATGTGCTTATTGTAGGCACATGATCTAGGCCTAAGCCAATTAGAGCTTTGCATTCCTCTAAGCATCAATGATTACTTCAAGGATGGGCATATGTCCCGGCTGGAGCAAAAGAGGTACAATGAGACTTTCATGAACACTTCTGGGAAAGAGGTCCATGTTCTTATCAATGGACTTAGAGTTATTGAATATAAGTTCTGGAGTTGCTACAGTCATCTTGTGACCATGGCAGACAAATTTGAAATGGATGCGAGGTGAAAGTTAAAGTCAAGAAATAAGGCATGGGATCTTGGGTACGTACTTGAGCCATTGATGCAGACTTATTTACCTGGAAAATTTTTATCATTTGATCCAATAAAGTCTCTTTGTGTTTAAGCCACTTGAGTTCCATTTTCTATCACTTGCAATTAAAAGAGTCCAGTTGACCATTCTCGTCCAATCCCAGGGCAAGGCCCAGGCTTTATACAGCCACCCACAGTGCCAAATCTTTCAACACGCAGAGACAGATAGATGATAGATAGATAGATAGATAGATAGATAGATAGATAGATAGATAGATAGATAGATAGAGATGGAGAGATGGAACATGTTTGAGCACTCTAGTCTGAATTAGCAGAATAGGTTGAAATGAAGCATACTTTTTTCTTTATACAGTAATTTATTTCAAATTTATTTAGTGATGCACTATGCCTGACACTGTGACACTCATTGGACATTAAGAGTTGAAAGATAACTCAGTAGTTTACAATGTAGTGGGGGAGACTGATATGTACTAACACAGGGACTACATGCCAGGGTAACAGGAGCATGTTCAAGAGACATCTGAGATATGAAACTTGAGCTCTATAGTGTGAATACTAGGCAGCCAAGTGAAGGCCATTTCGGACAAAGGAAAGAACATGAGGTATATTTTTTAGGAGTTTCTAGGTTTTGAGTGCCTTACATAGCTACTAGCAAGATGATAGAAATTTATATTGGAAGAAACTTTTGTAGTTCTTGGATCCCTGAAACAATAATTAAAGGACAGATCCTTCTATTTCGAAATGATGTCAGCATCCAGATCTGGGTCAGAACGATAGAATGGAAACTTAGCTTTTCCCTAGAATCTAAACCACATTATCTGAACATATATTTGTGCCTCCAGTGGTATGCCAGAGCAGCACAAAGAATATACCATAGATATATTATTTGTCCTAAAAGAGGGTAAAGTCTGCCACTTTGATAGGAATCAGAGGGGTGGAATTGAGGTGGCAAAATTTACCTATTTCCTTGAGTAAAATTTCCTTATTTCATTGATATGTGATTGGATATTTACCTCATTTGCAAGTCATAGGTAAGTGTGCTGTGTAGAATGAAAAGCAAATAAAATCAGATATTTTGAACAGGGAATGGGCAAGTATATGTAAATTTTTCAGGTGTGTGATACAGTAATCAGCTTTCTCTTCCCTAAAATAAGATACCTCAATCTAATCCCTTATGCTCTATTATATTTTTAAGGACCTAAAGAATGCCATGTTTCCTCCTCATGAGGGAATATCAATTTTTTACCAGTTATGCTAGAAATCTTAAATACTCTCTACCCCTAACTGCCAGTTACCCTATGTCATTGCATTGCTATTTAAATGGCTTTTAATGTGCACCAAATATCAGCAGTCTTCTAGGTGCCCTGGAGGAAGAAGAGCTCTGCCTGAGCATTCATTCTAAATTAAGCACAAAGGTTAGTGCTCAATTGTGAAGATTTGCAAATTATATTTTCAAGACACCTCACAACCTTAAAGCTACTTTCCAAAATCTAAGTATTAATAGTACCCAGATTCTCATTTACTTCAGTACAAACTGCCTACAATCATGGTTGGTTTTGCCTTAGAATAGAAAAACAGCTTATAGCTTAAGATGATCAAATGATATGTGGCAGTTAAAACACACAGGGGAGCTATGGGTTTGAATTTTAAATATTTAAATAAAAGGAAACATAAAAATAGTAGTAGAGAAATATAGCTTGTTATACATATGGCTCACAGACTATAGGTGTGCCTATATTTAAAAAAAATCTCCTATTAAAAATATCCAAATTTAATAAGACAAATGGGATGATTAATTGCATTATTGAAGGATTTATTTAAGGAAGATTTGTTAAAATATGTAATATATCTGCTGCTTTTAAGAGTTGGCTTTAATAGATTATAAAGTCTGGTGAGATGGATAGCAAGGAAACATAGCTCAAGTATTTAAAACTAATGTTAATTGAAAAATGAAGATTGATCATCACTAAAATTGCAATGTAATAGTGGGCAAAAAGATTCAATTTACAATTAGAAAAGTATCTTCACATGAGAAAGCACTAGTGTTTTGAAGGCCATAGAAGGGAATCCTGATATGTGTAATAGGAAAAGACATAACATGCTAGTGTAATCACACCACATAATTAGTTAGAAAACGTGACATAAGTAAAAGAGTTTATAAGAGAGGGAAGGAGAGAGAAGTA
>NW_006433381.1:92213-92659 GCF_000325575.1 Pteropus alecto | reverse complement strand
AGGGAGAGAGAAGAGGGAGAAAAGGAAAGAGAGAAGCAGAGAGGGAGAGAGAGAAATCTTAGAAAATAACTTGGTTGATTACAATAAAGGGTATGTAGGGGCGGGGGGGGATGCTGAGAGAAGATGTGCCACTATTCGTCTGACTATCATGTGGTCTTAGAACAGGAATCATTCTCACTAGAGTCCACTGATGTCTCTTGCCCTTGACAACTCATTCATTTATTCATTCATTCTTACATGTATTCCTTTGTTCATTCAGTGGACATATATTTGCTGAACAGTTATGATATAGAGGCATATAGTAACTGGGGAAGAAAAGAGAATATTGGGGGCAAGTGAAACCTAAGGGCGCAACATTGGAGGATTCCTTGCAGTAGTGAATTTGGAGTGAGTGAATCTGTGCTACTTAGAGCAAAGTTTTGGCCACAACCTTAAATCTAATTGTA
>NW_006433381.1:50505-92190 GCF_000325575.1 Pteropus alecto | reverse complement strand
GATGCCTTTGGGTGCTAAACTGGGAAATAGAGACTATAGGGTTACTCTCTTGGCTTTGACATTAAGTTAGTTAATTGACCTCGAGACAACCCTTAAGAGAAATAGGGACTATAGGGTTACTCTCTTGGCTTTGACATTAAGTTAGTTAATTGACCTTGAGACAACCCTTTCTGTGCCTCAGTCTCCTTGTTTAAAAAAGAGGGTAATTCTGTAGTGCTGCTTGTCCTAGCCTCATATGGATGAACTTAGGATTAATTAGATTAAAATTGTGATCAGTAAAGAACACTAAAACTCCTCAGAGGTGAGTGCTAAGTGAGCCGGATGAATAACAGTTTAAATGTCAGCTACAGAACTGTAATTGGTATTTGTTTTAAATGGGTCACTCTGTGAAAACCAGGGCAAATAGCATTAAAAATATAAACTGTGTATTTTACAATAGTTTCAGATTTTCAGAACAATTAAGATAGCACAGAGAGTTCACATATATCTCACACCTAATTTCCCTTATTGTTAACATCTTACGTTCGTATGATATATTTTGTAAGGTAAATTGACAAATCATTATATATGTATGCATTATCATTAAGTAAATTCTGTTATGTTTTTTTCAGATTTCCTTAGTTTTTACCTAATGCTTTTTTCTGTTCCGAGATATCATATCCAGGATATCACATTGCAGTTAGTTGTTGTGTCTACTTAGGCTCCTCTTGCTGCACTGACTTCTGAAACTTTGCTTATTTTTAATGACCTTGGCATTTAAAAAATTGTGGTAAAACATACATAACATAAAACTTACCATCTTAACCATTTTAAGTGTACAGTTCAGTGGCATTAAGTACATTTTCATTGTTATGCAATCATCACTACCATCCATCTACAGAACTTTTCATCTTGCAAAACTGAAACACCATACTTATTAAACAATAACACCCCAATTCCTCCTTCCCTAGACTCTGGTAATTACCATTCTACTTTCTGTCTCTATGAATTTGACTACTCTAGGAACCTCATATAAGTGGAATCATACAGTATGTATGTATGTATCCTTTTATGGCTGGCTTATTTCACTTAACACAATGTCCTCAAGGTTCATTCATGTTTTAGAATGCGTCAGAATTTCCTCTCTTTCTAAAGTGGAATAATATTGCATTGTATGTATATACCATATTTTTGTTTATCCATTTATTTTTCAATGGACACTTGAGTCATTTCTACCCTTTGGCTAAGGTGAATAATGATGCTATGAACATAGTATACAAATATCTCTTCATGTCCTTGCTTTCAATTTTTTTTTTTGATATATATCCAGAAGTGGAATTGCTTAATCATATGGTAGTTCTAGTTTTAATTTTTTGAGGAATCTTCATACTGTTTTCCATAGCAGTTGCACTATTTTACATTCCTACCAGCAGTGCACAAGTATTCTCTCTTCTTTATATCCTTTCCGACAATTGTTATTTTCTATTTTTTTTTATAGTAGCCATCCTAATAGATATGAGGTAATATTTGATTTGGAGTTCCCTAATTAAAAGAAATGTTAAGCATCTTTTCATGTGCTTGTTGGCAAATACACATCTCCTTTGGAGAAATGTCTATTCAAGTCCTTTGCCCATTTTACAGTCAAGTTGTTTGTTGTTGTTACTGCTGTTAACTTGTAGTTCTTTATTTAATCTTGATATTAACCCCTTATCAGATATATGATTTGCAAATATTTTCTCCCTTTCTGTGGGTTGTTGAGAATGCTAATTTTAAGTAGACTTGCAAATTATTTTGACATAAGTGCCCAATTAATCAAACGTTTTAATTTTTTGACCAGATTTCAAGCCTATTTCCTTATTGCTAGTGACTCCTACACTCAACTCAGAATTATTCAGAGATCTTTGATTCAGAAAAGAATTGCTATGCAATAAAAGGAGAGAAAAATGAAGAATTAGTAAATGAACAAAATCATAGTGGCTTCCATCCAGCAGACCTCTGATCCATGAAAAGTATTCCCAATCCCTTCACCTTTTCACCCAGCCCCTCCCCACAATTGGTAGTTATAAAATAATCATGTGGATGTAAACTATAGCATAGAGAATATAGTTAATAATATAATAATAATTATGAATAGTGCCAGATGGGTACCAGACTGATTGGGGGATCACTTTGTAAATTATATAAATGTCTAACCACTATGCTATACACCTGAAACTAATATAAAATAATATTGAATGTCAACTGTAATTGAAAAAGAATAAACCATTGACCATTAAAAAAAAAGTATTTCGAAAATATTTTTTCAATTTTTAAATTTTGTCCTTTGTAAAATTAAACACTTTTACTAGTAAATTAAAATTGATTTATTTACTGAACAAGGATCCTATTGTTAGCTTTCCTAAAAAATATTCCTCTCTTCATGAATAAAAGGAATGGATGTCTTCAGACCTAGTTTTAAATTGCCCAAATGTCTTCTCAGGAGAAAGGAATTTGTCCCTATGAAGCAGGGGCAGGTAATCCAGGGAACAGATGAATGTCAGCGAGTGTCCCTAGAGATGATAACACTTCACCGTTACAACTCACTCTACCTCCATTCTTCTTTTTATACCTTTTCTCAAACTCTTTACTCTTCTAGTTTTCATTCCTTTTTTCTCTTCCCCTTTTAAAAGACAAAACCACCCAACTGACCTTTCTAAAGCCCTAGTAGGCAGAACTGGGCTTAGACCTATAGCTCATGATTCCAACTTGCCAGTAGGCCTCCTTTCAAAGTAGTAGACAGAAATGTGTTTTTTGACAGAATTTGAAGATCAGGAAGAGAATTATCGAGGAGCTTTCAGCTTCCTTCCTAGGAACCATTTGTTGGTCTGTGTACATGTGTTCAGATGCACTGAAATCAACATCTTCATACTGAGTGGTTACCTTCAGAGTGTACTCAGCCTCTTCACCACTGAGGGACACTATTAGATATCATTGGGACTAGCAGGGCTAAGACACAGGACAAAAAGGATGGATAGAAAAGAGGTGTATAAGATAGAAAGCAGTAGAGTTCCGCCAATGATGAGATCGGGGGTTCATGTAGTATCCAGAGCACTCTGCTTTCTCAGACTGTTTAGGAATAGCATAATGTCAAGAATAATAAAGCCACACACAGTGCCCGGTATTGTACATGTAATATCTCATTTAATCCTCTCAATAAACCAGTGACATAGGTGCTATTATTTTCACCCTCATTTTGCAAGGAAAGAATTAGGCATAGGGAAGTCACAGGGAAGTTGCAGAGTTGCCTAAGATTATACAAGAAAACTTAGGAATCGAGCCATGGTTTTATGACTCCATTACTCTTGCTACTATAATTGTCTTTTTGTTTGTTTGTTTTGTTTTATTTAATAGTGGGTGGAGTGTATAAAATATGGATGATAATGTGAAGACAAAAAAAAGTGTGTTCTGCTACATGGGTGAGAAAAGGTGCAGATGGAGGAGTGTGATACCAGAAAGAAAACTAAAGTTGACAGAGGAGAAGAAGTGTTAGTATCAGTTAAAGGGACACTTAGAAGAAACTATTTGGTACGTGATATCTTACTGACTCCTATATCTTCTTCAATATGAACAAAGACTAAATAAAAATGATTTTTTTTTTATTTCAAGAAGAAAGGTGTTCTTCTCCCTCTAATGAATACAGGTTAAGTAGATGTAAAGAGTAACCCATAGGCCAGGAAACAAAGTGAGATAGGATGTTATAGGTGGGATATAAAAAAATGACCATCAAAAAATGTAAAGGAAACCAATATTTGCTCATTTTTTTCTAGCACATCCTAGAATTACCCACCTTATGCTATTTCTGGGAATACCTAAACTATTTTCTCTTTATCCAACTGTTTGGACAGTTGCCAGTGACAGCCTCTGATAAGTCATTGCCACTTTGAGAAATTCAGGGATAATGCTGGTGCTTATGTAATCACAGGGCACAGCTCAAACTAGAGTTTGTCATTCTGTTATCTCTATGACAGAAACAAGGCCCCATATACAGAGACTGAGTAAGTCACTTTCTAGAATGACTAGAAAGAGGATGCCTGTTTCAGGTATATCATTATAATATTGTTTAGGCTTTGCGGGATGCTATGTTCCAAGAAGTCTCACTGGGCCATGTTTTCATATCTTGATTGCAGTGTTTCTCTTAATACCATTTTATTTCTAAGATTTGATATTCTTTCCCCTCTCTGCTTCTAAGGTGAACCCTCTGGCATTGGAAATTGACAAAGAAAAAAAATAACAAAGCCATCCTAGTCCTAGCTGACCATATTCCTTTTTTTTTTTCTTTTTTCACCTGCCATGAATTTTGCATTCTGACAAGAGCTTGACCTTTAGAGAAGCAGACTTCTCTTGGGTTGTTCCTGTGGTACCTTTTCATCTTCCAAGTGTATTGCAAGCTATTTACCTCTGCTAAGGGTTTGCCATTTAATCAGGTCAGTTCTTAAATGACTTAGATTTATCTGCATATTCTATGGGATTTTATTTGAACAGAATCACTCATACATTTGGAGATTCTTTCCCCAGTAGAGTTCTGTAGAATAGGACTTCTACATTATTTGTAATGTGTCACAATGAAATGTACTGCCTTCTAGAAATTTTCCAATAATAATACAAAAATGGTAAGAAATTGTAAGCAAAGCTTCTTTTTTTACTTTTCTTAGATATTTTTGTTAGCCAGAGAGACTCCTATTTATTAATTTAATTGACAGCATTTCTTTCGCTTTTTAAATTTTCATTGAGCCTCTCTCTATATAGCTATAGGTAATATTTATTAAACAATTAAAGTGAGCTAGACATTGTGTTAAATGCTCTGCATGCACTATCTTTACAACACTCCCAGTACATTAGTGACATTTTACAGATGAGAGAATTGATGCTCAGAGTGTTTAAGAGACTCCCCCAAAGGCATGCTGCTAGTACTATGGAAGCTGAAATTCAAAACCAGTATGTCTAAGCAGATATTTTTAAACAATTTACTGACATTATTTAAAATACAGGCTAAGGTACTGTAAAAAAGAGACCCCAAAATACAGTGGTTTAAATAACAGAAGTTTCTTTCTCCTTGATTTGTTTGAATGGGGCAGCTCTGCTTCATTAGGAACCCAGATTCCTTCTATCCTATAATGCCATAGTGACATAAGAATACCTCTTATCTGCATAGTCAAAACTAGATCACTGTTGTATCTGCATTCCATACCATGGGGATGAGAAAAGAGGGAGTGTAGAGTTCAAGTTTTGTTATTTCCAAGAATGTAAAGCCGAAGATGCATGTAGCCACACCTAGTTGTAACAGAAACTGAGAGATGTAATGCTCAACTGGGTAAGCACATGTCTGGTGAGAGCTAGAAAGGGGTTCTATTCCTAAAATAAAGGAACAAAAGAAAAAAAAATCAAGAAACAATCAGCAGTCTGCCACACCACTGTAATACCTAATGTTATTCATCATCATCCCCTTCTAGTATATACCAAGATATGTAGATGGCATCAATAGGAGATTATCATCTGTGGAGGAGAGAGCAGTCCGAAGTCAGATACTTTGGATATTGTAGGTATAAAGGTTCAGGAATGGGAAGCTTTACATAGCAACTGTGTTAGCTTACGTATTCATGTTAATGTGCACTGATTTTATAGCCCTTCTTAAGAAGATCAGTTTAGGGGACATTACTTATTTTAGTATTCAGGTAGTAGTCAAACTTTTTCTCTATCTTTGGTCATTTTTCAGTTGTTTTACTATTATAATATTGATAACCATCAGGTTAATCTCTTTTTTTAGACTTTTATTCTTATAAATACATATTAGCCCCCTTTTTTTTTTTGCTAAACACCTTACTTAGTTGAGGAGGAGAACTTGGACTCTGGAATATTTGTAATGCTTTCTATATGATCATTCTCATTTCCCCTCATTTCCATGTCTCAGTATGTACAAGTATACAGGCTGGCAGTTGCTAAGGTAAAGGTTCAGGGACAGCTTCCATGGTTTATAGCAGCCCTATTTGAGTCTCAAATATGAATGGTATAAAGATGGCCTCCCATAGCAGCCACTGAGGCTGAGGATTCACAGATGATGGTAAAGAGGTTGCTAGGAGTGGTAGTAGTAGCCCTTCTTGGCTTCCTTCAGGAAAATTTCATTCTGGGATCTGGAAATGAAAATTTCCACCACGACTTGGTGCAAGTGTAAACACTTCGTTAAGAGAATGTTTAAAAACCATCCAAGAAACTGGATTGTGTAAGGAAACAGAAAATTACCATAGAAGTAGCAGAAAATGTTTCTCGGTATGAGTTCTCATTTGAGTGTTAATTTAAGTGGGTAGGAAGGTAGATGAGTTATCTCATCTGATATGAGGAGAAATGTAGAATTGGTAAACTCAACAGGTATCCTTCTCCTCTAGAACTTCAGAAGGGTGTTTGCTATACCTTCCTCAAAGTCAATGAGAAGTGTTTTTTTTTTTTTTTTCCTGATAACAGATTGCTGTAAATGATGAAGCATTCAGTGGAGAGGCTAACACAATTGTTCAGGTTTATCTCTATAAACCAAAGTCAACTGACTCTTTACATAGCTCAAGTGGGCCAGAAGGTCTTCTGCTTACATGCTTCCCTATCATAAGATCAATATTAGAATTCATTTTTATTTATCACAATACAACTTAAATGTCAAGGCTGCCTGTTTAATTGACAATGATCCCTATTGAATTTTAACTTATGCTGAAAAGGTGGCTGCTGATTGCTGTTTTTACGAGGCTTTTGGTATTTTATTTTTGCTTAGATCTGTTTTTATCGTCAGAAGATGCATTAACTCTACTGGAATTTCTACTGCTCAATGTATAGGTTATCGCCATTATGACAGCTCTGTATCTTCAATGTCAGATACACTGCTCCCAAGTCATACTGGATTTATACATTCTATTATACTTCTATGGGACGGTTCTTAATTTTCTCAGGAAAAAAAAATACATGCTACAACCAGCAAATTTTATCCCCTTGCATTTAATGAGAACCTTTCTTGGCAAGGGTGGACAATTGTATTCAGAAATATTCCAATTAGATCTGGCCAGTTTTGAAAAGACTTTTAAAGATTAACCCTGTAAATACTAGACTCTGGTTGATACTTTAACATTACCATAATATCCAAGTTCAAATCATATTCTATTTACTAATTTGTTTCCATAACCCAGGTGCCAATAGTTCCTAAGAACAGTGCCTAATGTAATTCTTGTTTTAGTTATTGGAAGGTAGATTTAATTTATAATGAAATTCCCTGCTGAAATTGGGTGACAAGATACAAATGTACTTCCTGGGATAACTCTACTGCATAATCTTATATTGATTATATTTCAAAAGATGTGTTTTCAGTTGTGGTGCTCTTGGATTCATGCAGGAGAGGTCTGTATTATATTGGGGTTGTCCAGAATTTATTGAATAATTTTATCTCTAGAGAGATATATTTGAAATTAAGAGGGAAGAGGGCAGTGTTTTCTTCTATAGCTTGCATTCTGAAGTAGGTAATATCTGATATTAAAGACAGTTCATTGTTTTCGTCATTTTTTCTTTCCTAAAGCAGTATGAATGTGAAATAACAAGATATGAGGACAGAGACTGTTGCTAGTTTTCCCATTTGTACAAAGGGGATAAGAATAGTACATACCTTGAAGAGCTGTGGTGGTGAAGAAATTAACATATACATATATATTATATATTAATATATATGTATATATGTATGTGTGTGTGTATGTATGTGTGTGTGTGTGTGTGTGTGTGTGTGTGTGTATAATGTATATATGACGTGTTTAATATATGGTTAATGATAGCGGAAGCCTCTGAGGAGAAAGTAGAATTTAGCTAACTATGATTTATCCACACATCACCCTTCATGTATTTTCCTATATTTTTTTCTCTCTTCCCTCACCTTACCTCTTCTCTCTCCCTCTCTCTGTCTCCCCTTCCCCTCTCCCTCTCTCTCTGTCCATGCCCTCTTTCTCTCTCTCTCTCTCTCTCTCTCTCTAAGCAAGAAGGCCTCTTTTGACATGAAACAGAAGGGTAATTAAACCACCTGACCTTCCTAAAGAACATTCCCTCTGGAAGAAGGAGAAAAGAGACCCACAGGTCAGGAGGAGCAGTGAGGTCTAATGAATACCTGGCCTGGTTGTCGAAAGCACCCTTCTGCCCTCTCAAACCTGCCTCCAGCTCTGTCCTCTTAATACTGTATTTCCCTTTTAGTACTCGTGCCAGGGCATTAAGTCTTCCCATTGTTACTCTGGAGTTATCTAGTACTTCTTTTTATGTCTTCTTTGGTATCTTTGTCAAGTGAACATCTCTAAAAATTTAGAATTGTGCTCAGAAATCTCTTATCCCTGAAGACCCCCACAAGAGCTAAGCAGTAACCAGAGCAGAGGCAGAAAGAGAAATTGTAAGAAAGAGAGAAAAGACCAAAAATAGAAAATCAGCATTAATGTTGACAAAGCAACCTATTTATTGAGTATCCCTTTTATGTCTAGCAGTGTGCTGTAAGTGGAGAGGTTCTCTGAACTTCAAGAATTATCTCTTTTTCTTGAAGTGGTGTTTTAGACTTTAAAAAAATCAGATAATAGCTACTGGGTAATGGAAAAACAAATCCTAAGGCAAACCAGTTCCATTATAATTATAACAGCCAGATAGAACATCCTTGCACTAATTTAGCATATGTTGGTGTTTATTTCTGGGGTGGAAAAATGGCTGAATTATTTCAATTACTGTAAAATAGTTGGGCTTTGAATGGGAGCACTGCCTTTCTCCTTCTTTATTCAGATTCTTCTTCCTTCTGCCCTCAGTGTCTGACCTTGCATCTGCCTTTAGTTTCACAGTCCTTACTCTTTTTCTTCCCCTAGCCAATCTCCACTGTTAGTGTTTTGAATTCCATTGCCTTTACAAGATACCCATTTCTATAGCTCAGCAATTCTACGTTGTTGCAGCTACTGTAGCAATTACTTCTTATCTCTTTCAAAAGGAAAGTTGAACCTAAGCATCAACTCTGGCAAAACAAACTACTCAGAAGTCAGCTTGATGTTATCGCTGAGAGACCTTTGTTTAGTTTGCAGAAACAAATGCCATGCATACCTCCATGTTGCTTAATATGATTTGTCACTTGGGATTCTCAAGCATTTTATATGAGGCCCTGACTAGCTCAGCTCCTCATTAGAAAGCACTACAATTTGTCCACTTCAAACCCACCAATAACAGAGGCATTACTTTGACATCTGTTCTTTGGAAATAGCCCATTAATACTGCACTTGACATGTCAAGGTCTTAATGAAATACTTTTCTCTTAGTTCTTTTATCCACAATAAGATGGCCTGGTTCAAGGTCAGTGAGAACTTGGAGCTGTTTTTCTTTTTTCTTTTCCTTTTTGACTGTCACCATATGCCCTGACTATTTCTAATCTACGGAGCCTCTCTGCTCAGGTACCAGTAACTTGGCACAAAGATTGGAGTGGGGCCCATCCTACCGGTCTTGCAGGACTTTGTCCACACTCGGAGCTGCCTCACTAAGCTCCCCAGTGATCTCATGTCCTTTGCTCCTTCTCTTATCGATATCTGTTGCAAAGTACTTCACTCCCATTCACAAAAACACCTCATAATACAGATGCTATCATATAATTAAAACCTATCATATGCCAGATGCAAAGCTAGATATTATACATATGTTCCATTATTTTACTTAATACCTGTAGAACCACTGTGGCATAGGTGAAAACTGAGGCTCTGAGAGACTAAGCGACTTGCCCAAGTTCACATGGCTAGACAGTGTAGAATCATGGGCTAATAATAGCTTAAAATTTTAACCCTTCCTGGACTACCACTATTTTTAAAATAACCAATCTTCTATTTATTATTTGCAGGCAACAAACATTTTTGAGCATTATTTTGTGACTGCCATTGTGCTAGTCATTTGGGATATAGATAAAAACATAGTGTCTGCTCTTGAATATATCAAGTATGCTAGGGGGAGAGAGACAAGCAGATAAATTAAATGTTATAAAAATAGATATAAGATTAGAGGCATACAGATGGCAATACGGAAACTCAGAGTTAGGGTACTTAAGTCAGTCCATGAAAGGTTATTTAACCTACGTTGTTTCACAGAGCAAGTAAGAATATTCTCATTCTCTCTCCCTCTCCCTCTCCCTCTCCCTCTTCCTCTCTCTCTCTTTCTCTTCCTCCCTCCTTCCCTTTATCCATCTTCCTTCCTCCCTCCCTCCTCCTTCTCTCCCTCCTCTCTCCCCCCCTCTATTTTGTCTCCCTGCCCCTCTCACAAACATGCCCTACATCCCTGAATTAGATAGGTCTTCTTTCTCCCTTTGTATTCCCTTTGCATATCTCTATCATAACACTTATATATTTTATCCATTCATTTAACAACAGTTTATTGAGTACCCACTGTGTGCTAGGCACTGTTTTAGGAATTGAGAGCAGAGCAGTGAACAAAACAAAGTCCTGCCCCCTTAGATTTCACCTTATAGTTTGTAGACAGTCAAGAAAACAATATTTTAGTGGATATAGAATAAAATGTCACATGGCAAAAAGGGATATGAGTAAAAATAAAGCAGAATGAAAAGCTGGAGAGTGATAGAGAATGTTATCTTTTAGGGAAGGCTTCTATGAGAGGGCGTTCTTTCCCATATAGGATTGTGATTAGTCATTTACATTTCTGGCTCTTCCTTGACACTTTGCACTTTTGGAGGTGATGGGCCATGTCTCACTCTTCTTTGTATCCCTAGACAAATGAACCCAGAAGGTTGAGGAAATTGGCCAAAGCATAATTAAAGTGATGAATCAGTGAGTCTGAAGATCAGGTGATAGGTGAGTGAAGGGAGTGAGGGAACTTAAGTGCCAGGAAATTGTGATCAGAGAATAGGAGATTTACATTTAAGATTTAAGAGATTGAACAATTCTGAGGCAAATTGGGTGGGGGTTACTAGGTGGAGTAAAGCGGAAGGCTACTGAATTGAGTAGCTCAAACTGTGATGCCACAACAGTTCTCAAACTTGGTTGCACATTATAATTAACTGGAGAGCTTTTATAAATGAGTCATGAAGTCTTACTGTGAAAAATTTTAATTCAGGAGGTCTGAGAAGGCTCCAGAAAAGTTACATTTTTAAATAAGCTCTACAGGAGATTCAGATGCACAAAGCCAAAATTGAGGACCCCTGGAACTAAGATTTTAGAAATTTAATCCACATAGGTTTTGAAGCTGTGCAAGATTATACCAGGATTGTGTAGAGAGGAGGTCCATGAACCAGGTATAATGGTGCTCAATGAATCTTGGAAGTGACCAGAAATCAATAGATGGTCGTGACAAGGAGGAAGAGAGTATGTTGGAACCATATGGGGTGAGCTTGGGAAAAGAGGGATTTTAAACAAGGATAAAGAGTGATCAAAGTCCTCTACCATTTATGGTCCATTAAGAATTTTAGACACCAGTGTGCAGTTTGGAGTGATTTGCGTGGAAGGAAAGCCTGGGCATCATAACTTGCTTGGTAGATCTGAAATTATAAAAGTTAGGCATAGTCTACTTCACCTAGATTTACAACCAGTCTTATGCTTCATTTCTGCATTTCAGAGAGACCTTCGGCAAGTAGATTGGACAAACCTCTGTAAAATGGGCCTACTTTGGGAAAAAAATAAATGGTTAAAGCCTAGAACATTTCTCTGAGAGTGTTTGGACCTGATAGTGTACACAGAAACAAATAATAGCAATGATTGAGCAACAGTTACATGCAAAGTGTTCCCATCCTACCTGCTGAGAAAGAAAAGTTATTTTCTCCTGAGAGCAGATAGTTGGGGAAATAGCAGTTATCTGGCAATGCTTTTTGAACTTTTGAGGGTTTGTGGTATATTGACTTGTAGTATTGAGGTAAAGATTACTAGGAGCTTTCACTCAATCTGGGATTTTTCCCTACGCAGGTGAGACCCTTCCACACACACCAAACTTATAGGCCCTATATAATTAATGGAAGAGACCTGTATTTGGGCCAGTGATTTTTATATCATCATCGTCATCATCATTGTCGTCGTCGTCGTCGTCATCATCATCATCATCATCATCATCTACAATCTCAGAAAGAGCCTGAGATTTTAATACTAAACAAACCTGCATTTCATTTATGGCCCTTAATACTTAGTATTGTGCCCCATTAGTCAAGATAGGTGACTCATCTGGGTTCCAATCCCTTCCTCTGTAAAATAAGGATAATAATAGATTCTTTACATCATTGTTGGAATACATGACGCAAAGTATGTAAATGCACATGGCATGTAGTTGGCAGCTTAGTAAATGTTGACATGCTGCCTAGCTCTTCTTTAGATGCTCTTCCCAATCTCACTGCAGCAAGTGAAAATTATTTTTCTAATTGAGTCTGACTCTAATTAATGTGTTCACTAATTGTTATCCTCTGTCAATGGGACAATTTTAATTTCTAGCTCTTATATGCATTTGTTACTTGCTTGAAGTAAAAAGTGTTTGAAAGGGAGAACGCCAATCGACAGACTACTGATTTCTGGAATAAGATGTGAGAAAAAATAACCACTCAAGCCACATTTTTTATTGTTTTCTAAATATCTAACTGGTGTATATAAAGGAGAAATATGCTTTGTGATTTGCAATGTGATTTTGGCATATGGCTCTAGTAATCTAATTTTCAAGATCTGCATGTAAATTTCAAGTCCTAAAGGTAGCATTTCTAATTGTAATTAAAAACTAACAAATAAACAGAACTACACTAGCTAAAAATTGTTTTGGGTGTAAATTTATCTTTACCAGTTAGTAATTTATATGGCCAAAGGGGCTTACATTTGCAATGCCATTCCCTTAAAAGTTGAGATTAAACAAATGAGTGGCATAAGTTATAAATGAATTGAAAATTGTCTTATGTTCCAACCCAATGCAATGGTCTATATTTTGTAATGAGCCCTAGTTGGCGAGGTAACTCATGTCACCAAGAGGAACTCTCTACAAATTGTTCCATTTGTCACTGTTGTTTGAATGACACAGCGGGCTGGAGAAGTTAGCACTCTGCAAAATTTTTATGGTGCTGCATGCATGTGATGGTCTCCCTTATCAGATTGTAATTCAATAATAAATACAAAAAAAACTATGTTTAAATAATTTTACGGTTGTGACACAACCTGACAAAAGCTAGGAGAGTTGATGCTGATATTGTAATATTAACTTATCCAGAGAGCAAGATGGGTGAGGGGAAGAAAAGGATAGATGCTCTATTCATGATAAAGTATTTCTCTGCATGGTTGTTTGTTTGGACTGCTTTGGTCTGTGCCATGTGGCTCAATGTAGTAATTCTTCAAGTTAGGTTTTCTTTATCCCCCATGCCTTTATCCTCCTTTTAAAAGAGAGAACAAAATGCATTAATGGTGACCAGAATCATCACATGAATTTTGTTGCAATAAATGGGAAGCAACCTTATGGAATGGGTTCGACCATTTACCCCCAGATTGGTGAATGTTTAAAAGGAAAACACTAGGACAGAAATCAATTGGGGAATGGAAGAGTTCTTTAAAAAAATTTTTCACAAGGAAAACTGTTTTATTGTTTTCTGTTATACAAGTAACATGTGCTCATTCTAAATATTCAAAGACTACAAACATTAAGAATCACTGATAATAATTTCCCTTTCCACAATTCAGAGATGACATATGTCAACATTTTGATAATATCTCCTGTCTCTCTCTATAATCTTTAAACAGCAGTTTGAATATTTTTATTAGAATATATTTCTAGGAATGTAATTCACATTTTAGGAGCTTGTGATTCCTATAGAAAGATGAACCTTCACAACATAGGGCGAATTTACACTGCAGCACCAGTGTGTGAAAGTGCAGAAGGAAGCTAATGGTTTCTATTTATTCAATAATGACCATGTGCCATGCACTATAAGCCTTTTATATGAATTAACTCATCTAATCCTCACAATAACTCCATTAGATGGGTGTTATTAGCCTTCTTGTTTTCTAGCTGGGGAAACTGAGGTTTAGAAAGGTTACAAGGCTAGTCATGAAGTTGAACCAGAATGTCGAATCAGGCCTTAGTATAGGAGAAAGGAATAGCTCTACTTCCTCTTCTCCTCTTCCCTTCTCCTCCCTTCCCCTCTCCCCGTCTCCCCTTCTTGGTCTCCCAGAGGAGGGCTCAGAAAGAAACAACCAATGAAAGAAGTAAAGAGTCTAGTGGGTAAAGAAAGAGCCAGGGAAGTCCCAAACAGCTGTAGACCTTCAAATTTAGGAGTTCTAGGCAAAGATATCCTTGCATTTTGTTAATTACAAAATAAAAGGAACATAATTTCGTCTTCATTTCTGGGCTTCATGAGCTGAACTTCAACCAATGAGTAGAAGAAATATAGAGACAGACATAGGCACAATTATGCATGTATGCAAACACACATGTACACACAAACACACCTGGAAGAGAGTGCGCCCATTCTGGCTCTGATTGTTACTTTCTCCTTTTTCCCACTCAGGCCAGAATGCCAGAAGGAATATCAATCTTAAAATGAGGTAGTCCTACAATTTTCCAGCACTAAAATGGAGCGGGTGTATAAATGTTCATAAATATACTGCTGGATAGACAATTGAAGGCCTCTCATTATATTCTGCTAGCACTGTGTGTAAAATAGATCATGTGAATAACTTTCCATGTGACCTTAGGCTATCTTTTTCCTCAGTTTCTTCCTTCTAAAAAATGGTTATGGAACTAAATTAAATCTGAGGGCCTTTTGAACTCCAAGAGCCTGTATTTTAATCAGTTCCTAACTGCTTTTTATCAGTTCCAAACTTTTAATCAGATCCCAACTGTTAATCAGATCCCAGACTTTGGGTTTTTCTCCTGGACCCTTATTTTTTTTTAAATTTTTCATGACCTCTCAGGGTTACTTAACTGATAACTTGTCTAATATTACTACAAATTGTTCTGTTGAATACTTCAGATGATAAAAAGGTGAGTCACTTCATAGTCTACCAAATGGGAACAATTACATTTCTATGGTCCCAGAAGAGAACGTGTCATCATATTTTTGAATTTTTGACATAACAAAGAATTATCTTCAATAAGATTGTTCAAGTCTTTCACTTTAATAAGAGTGACTAGGGCACAGAGATATTAAGTGATTTTTATTTCCTAGACAGATATCTAATTAGTAGCAAGGACAAGATAGAACTCAGATCTCATAACTCTTTGTCTAGAGTAGAGTTTCCCAAATTCTATCCTACTGGCACAAGTCTCTCAATATATTCTGGGTGAAGGTGGGAACATGGGAAGGAGAACATCAAATAAACTTGAGAAGTGCAACCCTGTCTGGGGAAGCCACATACACATTGAAGACTCCAAGAAGTTCTGCAGTATAGAATCTTTAAAAGCTTTTTTTTTTCTCTAGGTTTCCCAAATACATTGCATAATGATGATGAAATGATACCAGTGATAGTAGCCTCCATTCATTACAATTTATTATGCCCTCCCTCTGTATGCCTGGTATTATTCTAAGTCCTCATATATACAAACACACCTTATGAAAACCCCATGAGACTTTTCATCATTCCCATTTTTTTTTCTTTTTTGGAGGGGAAAAAATCAAGACATTGAAAATAAAGTAATTTGTTTAAGGTCACATAGCAAGTATGGGACATAGCTGGGATTTCAACTGAAACTGATTATTGCAGAGCCTGAGTTCTTAAATCAGTACATTTAGCTTGCCACAGAGAATTTTTTCATGGAAAGCCTATTAATGTTCTATGGAACCAGTGTTCTTTAAGAGCATATGTCTTCCTCCATTCTGCCGCCTATAACTAAATACCATGGACCAGGTAGCTTTTAAAACAACAGAAATTTATTGCTTGGAGTTCTAGAGGTTGGGACATTCAAGATCAAGGTACCAGCACGATAGCATTTTAGTGAGAGCCTTCTCTCTGGTTCATAGCTGGCACCTTCTTGCTGTGTCCTCACATGGTAGAAAGGGCAAGGGACCTTTCTAGAGCCTCTTTTGTAAAGTCACTAATCTCATTCATGAAAGATGCACCCTCATGACCTGATCACCTCTCAAAATGCCACCTTCTAAACCACATTAAACATTAAGATTTCAGTATATAAATTTTGAAGGAATGCAAACATTGAGACCATAACAGCAAAAGTTGAGAAATACTGCTCTGGAATTATTTCCAGTATGCACAGCGAAATGGGGTTAGAGAAAATATTATAGAGCTCATGAATAGCAGAGATGGAATAAACATTACAAATCATCTCTCTTGGCAGAGGAGGAGTTTGGGACCAGTAGGGAGAATCTCTGGCTCCAGGTGTATGGCAGCTATAACTAGGAACTAGGGCTCCTGATTCCTAATTCAATGGCATTTATTTACTAGGCATCTTTGGAAAATGGGATAGATGTAGTTTTAGGCTTCCTCACTGAGTGAATTTAGGGCCACATGTATTATCTCTCCTACTCCCTGAGTTATAGATGGTGACAACAAAACAGAGGGTACAGAAGAGGAGCTGAGTACCTAGGAGAGAAGGCAGCCATTTTTGCAAGTTGATGCGAAGACCTTATTACTAATGTCTCCAGCATAGATTAGGCACTTAGCATATTTTTTGTTGAATAAAGGCACATAATTATCATTGTTATAGAATTGTATGACTTTCAGAGCACTTTCACACTCACTTTTAGTGATATGGTAAGAGAGACAAAACAAAGATGACTGGACAGTGGATCATGGATCTGGAGAGAGATGAAGTATGGCAGTAAAAACAGAAAAAAAGAGTGGCTGGTTGTTGTGGAGGTTGAGAAGAATCATGGAATTGTTAGAATAAAATTGGTGGTTTGGGGTCTTGCCATGGTAATCAGCTTGCTTAATCTTCATTTTACTTTATTCGAAGGGTACCTTCAAACTTCTGCAAAAAATTAAAAAATAAAATTCTAATAGACTTTCCTAAATATCAGGGACCTTTTATTTTTTATTGTTTTATTGTTTACTTTTTTATTAAATTTTATTATTAGCTTCAAGTATACAGTACATTGGTTAGACATTTATATAGTTTATAAAACTATCCCCTTGATTACTCCCCTCTAGCTCTACACTACACTACACTGCTGACTGCATTCTCTATGTTGTGCTCCCTATCCCGATGATCATCTATCAACTACTAATTCATACTTCTTTAACCCTTCACCACTTTCTTCTAGTGCCTCCAGCCCCTCCCCTCTCACTGTCACCAGATTATCTTCTACATTTGTGTCTGTTTTCAATTAGTTTGTTCTTTTTGTTCCTTAGATTCTGCATATAAGTGAAATTATATGATATTTATCTTTTCTGTCTGAAATTTTTGCTCAGCATAATAACCTCTAGCTCTGTTCATATTGCTGCAAATGGTAGGATTTTATTTTTATAATGGCTGAGTAATATTTCATTGTATATATGATCCGTAACTTCTTTATCCAATCGTCTGTTGATGGACATTTCAGGGACCTTTTATTTTTATTTTTTTATTTTGTAATATTTATTTATTTATTTTTATTATGGTGATGTTGGTTAATGAAATCCAGTAAGTTTCAGGTGTACAATTCAACAGTAAGGCAATGTGTGTGTGTGTGTGTGTGTGTGTGTGTGTGTGTGTGTGTATGTGTGTATTTCATAGTGTTCACCACTCATAGCTAGATTTCTTTCTGTCACTACGTATTTGACCCCCTTTACCTCATCTACCTCTCCCCTTTCCCCTAGCCTCAGGTAAGCACTAGTCTATTGTCCATGTCCATGAGTCTCTGTTTGTTTGTCCTGTTCATTTGTTGCTTTTAGGATTATATCCCACATATAAGTGACATCTCAGGGACCTTTTAAATTGGGTTCCATCCATCAGTGAAGAGAATTTGCTTTAATACATACCCAAGAGAAGCAAGTTAGTAAAGTAACTGTTACTAAGCTAGTCTTATTATGTCTCCTGGTTAAATTCATTAAAATTTCGAAAGCTCATTACCCCACTAAATGTTGGGGGTGTTAAGACCTCTATCCTTTACTCAGGTGATTGGAGGTCACATTTTGTATTTCATATTCCCAGTTGGGGAGTTGAGGCAAAGGTGGGAGTGGCCACTGAGGAGTTCTGTCATTCCTAAGGCTACATGTAGGTTTCTTGCATTGCTCAGGCTATGGACTGTTATCATTTTTATAGGTGTATTTGCTTTTTATTGTTTATTATTCAGGTTGTGAGTGAACTAAATAGTATGTTTCCTCCATAGGCCCGTTGAGAAAATGGGAATCTGCTTTTCTGCCTCTAGACGCTTAACTTCAATAGGACAGGAGGACAGGGTCCATGTCAGTCCTCTTCACCATTATATTATTAGTGTATAGAGTGGAGGCTGGAACACAATATGTGCTCAGTAAATAACTGTTGAATAAGCAAATGTTCTGTAGTGAAAGGTAAGTGGGTTATAGGTGGAAATCGTATCTCTTTGTAGTCTACTCAAAGTAGGCAATCATGATTGTTGATGATGTTTGTCATAATTGGGTCTACTTTGCAAACCTAATCTATAGAAGCTAATTAGCTGCTCTGTGGGTTCTATGACTGTTATTTGGGTAGGAGAGATAGTCGGATGATAGAAATAATAGTTTTTCTAACTAAAATCTTCTAGTGACAATACATATTAGATCATATTAGATCAGTGAATGTCTTTTGAATTGGGGTCAAGGGAAAGTGATACTCTAACATTTGGATTTTCAAAACAGAAGGTATTAATCACCCTCCTTCACAACCACCACAATACAGATGAGGAAAATATAGAGAAATATTCCATGCTTTTCAGCAGTTTGCAGTTTTATAATGTAGATAGCATGAAAGTGTCTGACACCTTCAGAGAAAAACATTCTTTGATACAGAAATGTTGGGAGTGTGGCAGTGTTTAAGTGGTGCTGGAGTTCAGAGGAGGGAGTGATCATTAAGTAAACAAATGTCTTGTGATGACAAGATAGTGGCTTTTGAGAGCAGACTTCAGTATTCACATTTTGCTGCAACTCTCTTTTTGTCCTGTTCACACCGCTTTTCAACAAGTTTGGTGGTGGTGAAATCCATAAGCAGGGCTCCTATTTCTAACACTATCTCATTTTGTTGATTTCCTGTCCAGTGACTCCTTAGAAAGGAAGAAGGGTGATAGGGTTTATCATGTGATAAATATTTGGATACCTACATCTTGGGGATAGAGATTTTGTACATGATATTATGGAAATAGGCAAGCTTACTTTGAGAACAATTTTATAAAAAAAACAAGCTATGTTTTGATGCGCATGGAGGGATTTATGCTATCCTTGATATCAAAATTTTATGTTTTCATAAATATGTATTTATTTTTAAGTAGTATTTCCATGAGGGAATAGTTGGATAGAAATGTTGATGGTGCTGAAGATTTCCCCACTGATAAAAATTAATGCATATTTTCCCTTATAGTTCAGAAGAGGCAATGGATGCTTAAAATAAGATGCTTTCACTTGAGTTAAAGAGTAGTTTTTCTGTAATTGTATTCCCTTTCTCTTTTCTTTGAGTTATTTAGCATGTCTTTCCTATTGAGGCCTCTCTGGCTCTGCTGTAGGCCATTTCTTTATGTACCTTTACATGTAACTGGATGTGGAATACTTCAGGCACTCGTTGAACACATGGCCTTTATTTTCCCCCTAGCCCTCCCTTCCAAATAAACCTATCTCACAGGAAACTGTAAAGTCATTTGTGGGAGTGTATATGGAAGTGAAATTCCCCTATTTGGGGTGAAATGTTTTAGTATTTTAAACTATGGCATGGTGGGTAGAGGGAAATCTGTTCTTTTGTTCATTCCCAGATTGGCTTACATCAGGGATGCATAGCATGTATTATGAACTGATGTCACTGCGTAAAAATAGGTTTGTTTTGACCCTAGAACTAGATTTAGGAGCAAATCAACTCAGGATAAAGAACCAGTTTCAACAGCTTCATTGATGAGCAGAGCTGAGAAGGAACTGTTTGTTTTCATGGAGGGGGGAAAAAATCTTTAAAGAAAGACCTCTCCCTCCAAACTTTCTTTATTTACAGCTGAATTTTCTGCACCAGTAAATCTTAATTTCTCAAAATCTGAAGCTGTTATTGCATACATTTTTTTTCCTATCACAATGTACAACTCATAGCAATGATAAGTGATGGGTTGGGTTATTAGAAAAGGGAGCAATTATGCCTTTTTGAGGACCCACCTAGAGGACCTGTCCTGTTATTTGGATTTCTCCAGGAGTGCAAATTCCCTCCTTGTAAGCCATTAGGTGATGGAGTATGTATAAGTTTGTCTGCTATAAAATTACTCTGGTTACATTGGGGACTCAGGTACAGTCCTGCTCCTGCTGCTGGAATTTAGCAGTCTGTATGAACAATTTATATGAACGAATTACCCCAGTCTGTATGGAAACTGCTAGAGTCTTGTCCTTTCTAAAAAAAAACAAATAAAAATGAGGATGTAATCTTCATGGTCCTCACTGACTTTAATGGGCAAATAGCATTGAAACAGATGGCAATCTGAAGTTCCTACAGTGGTTTCAAAATCCAGGTAGATATTCTCAACAAAAAGACTAATAAAGAAGCCTGCCTTATATGAGAACTATGCCAGGGAAATAATTTCATTGAATTTCTACTTCTCCCTGTGTGCTGCTGACCTCATCCAGGAAACTTATTTCCACTAGAATAAGGCTGCTCCTTGTGGCGTATTCAGGGATAACTCTAGGCTGGGAATCAGGAGACCCAGGTTCTAATTCTATCTCTGACATTAACTGGCTGAATAACCTTGAAAAAATTATTTCACATTTTGTGTTTTATTTTCTCTGTCTATGAAATGAAGGTAACAGTACCTACCCTAGCTATTCCTTAAGGACTTTGGAATATGTGACAAGGAAATGGGTGTCCTAGTACCCTTTGAAAGATGTAAACAAAAGTGATATGCAATATCGAACTAAAGATATTGTGGGGAAATTATTATTGTTTAATATTTTTATAGCTCTTTATTGACTTTGTCCAGAGAAAAGAGACAATTGATATGCAGCACTGCCATTGATGTTACAGAGAATAAGTAGGTCATACTACTAACAGGAAGGCCTAGAGAGACACTGGACCTTTCTGGAAGAGCTGAGCAGCAGAAGGAAACAGGAACATCCATTGGCCGGCCCAAAGAATAAAGAAGGTTTACTGGAGCCCTGGTTTACACATTGTGCAGTAATGGGAAGGAAAATATGCTCGTGCTTTCAGTAAAAAAATGTTGCTGTTAGAACCCAGTAATGATGACTCCTTGTTCCCTTGTCCTAGGCAGAAAGATACAGTGGGGGGAAGAAATCCTCACAAAGTTGGCCAATATTTAGGGTAAATCCAGGAGTGTAAAAGCTTTGGGGAAGATGGGGATTCTTCCCATTTCTTCTCTGCCCTAGAGACATTTAAAATTTCTTATTTCTTCATAAATACCAACTCCTGCTACCTAAGTTGTAATTATCTCTCCAATCCCCAAAGCAATATCTGCTACAATGAAATTACAGTATGTACAGGAGTTAGTACTTCTCTGTGATTTGGTACAAGGCAATTTAACCTATGTGATAAAGGGGGAAAGACTGACTTGTGAGAGCTCTGTCTCCTTTTATTTCCCCTATGCCACTGAATGAAGGGTTGGAATGATGAGGGCAGTATTTCCCACAGTATGTTCTGTCTAATACTGATGTCTGTAGGTGTTACTTTTTTCAGAAAAGGGGTTACATGGTCAAATAAATTGAGAAATACTTCATAGTATTATTCCCTCTAGGAAATTTGCCATGTAAGTTAGGATAGTGAAAACATTGAGAAATTTAACGGTAAAGGAATTGGTTTAACTTTGCATAACCTAGCATTTTATAAACATTTCTTTTAGAAGACTCCTTTCCATATAATACTAATAGAAATTTTTCTTGTTCAAGAGAAGGCCTTTGAGAGGTAGATTCATTTTCTATTACAACCATAATTCTGGTTGCTACACCAGATGGAAAGCCTCATGTTTGCTGGTTAACCTTATTCAAAATTAAAATCATCACACTAAGACAATGATACAATGAAGATAATGATGTTTTCTGTCCAAATAAACTATTAAAATACCAGGATAATTTGACCTCTCTATTATAAGATAGCCAAAAAATGAAAGTGATCAACACTTACTGCATGCTCACTATAATATAGCCAGTGTGCTCAGCACTTTCTCTTGTTACTTTTAAGCCTAACAACAATCCTACAAGACAGGTAGTAAGAGACAGATTGAGGATATGAATTCAGGTCCATTTTACTCCAGAGTCCATGTCAGACCTTGATTCCTAAGCAGAAAATGGAATAAAAAATTTCAAAATTCTATATCTGAATAAAGTATTAGCCAAGAGCTTACAGAGTCCAGGAGCCTGTCTTTCAGTTGAAAGGGCCTCCACTTGTATTTTCAGAGTCAGTGTGAGTATTATTATAGGTATCACTGACCTATAGAACAGTTGATTAGTTTAAATTGCCCTAAGGGAATCCTTGTGCACTATTGGAGGAATTGCAAATTGGTACATGGAAAACACTGTGGAGGTTTCTCAAAAAATTCAAAACAGAACTACCTTTTGACCCAGCAATTGCACTTGTGGGCATTTATTTAAAGAAAACCAAAACACTAGTTCATAGAGTACTATGCACCCTTATGTTCATGGCAGCGCTATTCACAATTGACAAGACATGGAAGCAACCTAAATGGCCATCAATGGACAATTAGATAAAAAAAAAAAAATTATGGTACATATATACAATGGACATATATACAACTCAACCATAAAAAAATGAAATCTTACCATTTGCAACAACATGGATGGACTTAGAGGTTATTATGCTGAGTGAAATAAGTCAGACAGAGAAAGGTAAATACCGTATGATTTCCCTTATATGCGGAATCTAAGGAACGAAAGAAACAAAGAAACTAAATAAAAGCAGAATCATGGATACAGAGAACAAACTGGTGATTGACAGAAGTGTGGGGACTGGGGGGCTGGATGAAAAGAGTGAAGGAATGAAGAAGTACAAAATAGTAGGTACAAAACAACCACAGGGGCATAAAGTATAGCCTAGGAAATAGTCAATATTACTGTAATGGCTATGTGTAGTGCCAGATAGGTGCTAGAGTAATTGGGGGGATCACTTTATAAACTACATAAATGTTTAACCATTGTACTGTATATCTGAAATTAATATAAAATAAAAATAAATAAAAATAACAAAGGGTTCCGAGGATCATAAGCATGGGTATCTTTAGATCTGAAAACTTGTTTTTGACCAATTACTAAGTTTTAAGCCTATTTCTAACTTTTCACTGCCATTGCTGGAGGCTATCACTTTAAGCCACTTGCTTGAGTGCTTATAAATATGTTTCTCAGATGAGTGTCTTTAATTGTTTGTGTCCCTTCTCAATCTCACTAGAACCCTATCCATTCCTTTGTCATCACTCTAGAGAGTCAGCATGAAGCCTCCTTTCATGGTCATAATGGAAATACCTTCATGCTTCTAGAAATAGCTGGCTCCAACTCAAGAAAGATGACATCCACCTATTTATAGCTTAGTTTTATTACACATTTATTATGTGTCAGGCATATTCTGTTTTCACATGGATTAACTCATTTAATCCTCATGACAGTCCTGTAAAGGAAGTGTGATTGTTTATCCTCATTTTACAGATGAGAGAATTGAGATTCAGAGGAGTTACGTTACTTGCTCCAGATTACACAGCTAGTAAGCTATTTCTCAAATCCAGGTCTGTATGACGCCAGAGTATGTGCTATCGATCTGCTATACCTGGATGAATCTGTCCCTAACCAGAATCTCACTTTTGTTGTTTTGTTGTGAATATTTACACCCTCTTCCTAGCTCTGCCACTTTGGTTAATAACTATCTAGTTCAATAATTCTTCAACTTGCTTCAGTGTTCATGAGAATCACCTAGAAGCCTTGTGAAAACATGGATTTCTAGACCCCATTCCAAGAGCTTCTGATTTAGGAGGTAGGGTGGAGCATTGTGGGGACAATGGTGGGAAGCTGAGAATTTGCATTCCTGACAAATTTCCAGTTGCTGGTGCAAAGTTCACACTGAGAACCACTATAACTACTACTTTGACCAACTCTTTCTTATAAGCTGGTTTTCTCTTGAGCAACATTTCTTTTCACTGTTTGTTAAAATAGAACCAAATGTTTCTATTTTGATCCTTTTAAAACATCATCTACATATGCACATCTCCATGTTATTTTTTCAAAGCAGTTTCACTGTACTATGCCCTGATCAGATTCTTGAGCAGAAGTAATTTGGCACATAGGTGTGATTTTAGAGATTTACCTCCAAATAATCCCCCCAGTAGCTGGCAGCTCACCATTAGCATCATCCCTTAAATGCTTTATGGGACATTTAACTCAATTAAGGAAAAGATAAATAGAAGCGTATCTACTAAAATAATACTTAATGGGAGGCAAAATAGCTTGGGGATTAAGTGCATGGACTTTGTAATTTGAGCTGGGTCTGAACCTCAAGTTTGCCACTTAACTAGTTGTATAACTGTGCTCAAGTGATGCAATCTTTCTGAACTCTATTACTTACCTGTACAAAGGGTGATGGTAGTATCAACTTCATGATACTATAAATAAAATTATGTACAGATAGCACACTCTACCATGCTAGGCAAACTCAATAAATAGTGCCTAGATTTTATTAGTGGTCGGCAACCTCTAATCTTCAGACCTCTGATGCACCAAAAATTTGTTTCAAGGAATCCACAACACTGCACATTAGCTCTTGTAGATGCAACAGTAGGAAATAATACATATATATGTACAATTATTTTCCAACCTAATAGATGCTGATTTCATTAATAAAATACAAATTCATTTATAGATATTATTGAATTTGTAATAATTTCCTGTCATGATGTAGTATTTACATTTCACCACCAGATATGTAAAGATTAACTTTTTGATATTTAAGAGGACTCCTTAGTTTGAAAGTTGTGAAGCGCTGGTTTATCTGGATAAAATGTTAATTCACCATTCACAAGCAAAGTGCAGGCCTCTGACAGAGGGGCACCCAGGTCAGTTTTGATAAGCAGAAGAGACAGAGGAAGTTACAGAGTATGGGGTATTGCTTACAAAGGACATGGTCTGCAAGGTTGCAGACCATGTCTGCGGGAGTAATCTGAAAAACTAAGGGCCAGTGTGAGGGTTATCAGTCAGGAAGATAGAGAGGCAATAACAACTTTTGCCAAAATGCCCAGAGAATCCACTAACCAGCTAATTTATTCTTAGGTAACTGTGGGTCTCAAGTGAACAACCATCCACACCAATGGTATATCGAGCCTTCCAGAGGGATTATGGAAATTCATTAGGATAGCAGTGTCTTCCTGTGGGACTTATGTGCTTAATGCAGGGAAATGCATTGTTACTTTATTCTGATTACATTATCTAGTCAAACCCCTCCAGAATGACCAGCAAAAGGCCCCTGAAATAGAAAAGAATCGGTGGCAGGAGTAAAATTTAGAGTCGCTTTGACCAAGTAATTATCTTTAGGGATTCAGGCTCTGATTGCTATTTAGACTGTAAGGAAATATTGCTGAATATGGTGCTGACCAAATTCAAGTTGCCATTAAGAAGACTGTGGTTGTTATCATTAAATTATATCCATTATTCAGATAAATGTTCCATGCCCTCTTGATAATCTGCTTCCTCATCAACTTGAGCATTCAGTTGGGGGTTTTGTGTTTTCTTTTCTTTTATCGTTTTATATATATATGTAAAATTTGTAATAATTTCCTGGTAATTTGTAATAATTTGTAATAATTTGCTGGTCATATATATATATATGAAAGAGAGCAGGTGGTATTCATATCATCTTACTGGAACTTCAGATGACGTAAATATTTGTAATTTGATATAGAGTTATATGTATTCTCCTGATATATAAGTGGTGCAAGTTTAAGTTCTCATTCATTATTTGACACAGTTTGGTCATGGTAATAGTATGTAATTTGGTAGCACTTTAGGGTGATTCAGAGGGGAAGGGACAATTCTGTTTTATGTTTTGATTGCTAGGAAGCGCTGAATTCAGTTTCATGTAATTGCTACTCAAAACACAGCTATTCAATCCTTTATAGTTTTCTCTTCTATGTTTTCATTTTCACTTTAACACACTTGTTTATAGGCAATTTAAAAATAGATCTCGATAACCATTAAAAAAAGGTTCCTTCAAATTTTCTTCCCAATAGATTTTACAATGAATATTTACTTTCGAATATCTTCCCCCTGCAACCTAGAACACTCCCGAATTGCTTTGCACTCCTACCTACCCCCTCTACCATCCCTTAATGAGGGATCAGAGAATGAATACTCACTTTAATATTAGCCTAAGGAAACAATATCACATAAAATAAATTGACTTCCAAAGCAAAGTTATCACATGTTTCACAAAGCTGGATAGAACTAATTTGCAATTTATCTGTTTTTTATAGTTAATATTTCTAATGTTGATATAATTAATAATTTTTATGACTATAATTTACTCATATACACATTTTTGTGCATGCCTACACAATTTTAAATAATTTCAGCCATTATATGTACAGTTTTGTTTTACTTTTTCAAGTGATGTATCAATATTTTACTATGTTTGTCCTTAGTGCTCATGGTTCTAATCTCTAATGAGTGCTTGACATTCCATCTCATTGTTCTAGCATAATTTACTTAGCCATTCCCTTTATCTGTTGTGTTTTGATTATGTTATATATATTTTTTTCTATTAGAGTGGCTAAGCAAAAGTTCAACTTTACAATTACAGTTCTCTAGGATATCAGTCCCTAGGTGTTTCTCTTTGACTGTTCCATCTCTCACTTCTACCTGGGTTTGTCTGTACTCTACCACATAAAGTATGGTAACCTAGTGAAAAATCTTTACATATAGTTTCAGGTTGCAAGGGGATAGCTACAGTGTAGCAAGCTCTCTGGCATTTCACATTATCTCATTTAGTCTTCTCAATATGTTTAGAAGAAGGTCTTAAATTATTTACACACACACACTTGGAATGAAGGAGGATGATGGGGTAAGGAAGGAGGTTTGTTTGCTGGTGGGGAGGAAGAAAGAGGAGAATAGAGGTGGCACTTTTATTAAGCATATAACAAGCTATCCTTGCAGGAGGGTAAATGTGTTAGAATATCCTTTCCTTTTCCCATCCTAGATTTTATGTTTGGTCTGCACCAACTCCTCTGCCTGAACTATAAAGCTCCATACGCCCTGGGCACACAGTGTGTTAATTTCCAATATTGCCTGCATAAGTGGAAAAGACACCTTTATACCAATACTTGTTTGTGCTCAGATTGGCAATGAGTTATCTTGCAAAATGCAGGAAAATCAGTGAGATGAGGGACACCTTTGATTAACATCTTCTCTGTCAGGCCATTTTTAAATAGGTGCCAGCTTCTTACTACTTAGAGTTCTCAGTTGTGCGCAATGGAGGCTATAATCCATATGGTAAGAACATATTCTTCCCATTCTTGAAGTCAACATTTGAAGTGTTTCTAAGTGGGAGATGTTCCCTCTGCTCATCTTAATTTCAAATTCAGTTCAGATATTGCCCCCATTTGTAAGAAATGTTGTCATTCTCCATCCTGCTTGAGCATTAGGTTACTTTGTTTCCCCAGGTAAACAGCCTGAAGACGTCTTTAGGATGCTGCTAAAGAATGGTATCATAGTTTATCCATGCTTTGCAATTTCATCAGAATGTCTGATATTTTGTTGAAAAGTGTGGAAACCCAGACTGATTGACCCAGGCTTGTGATCAGCAGTTTTCTTTCATGAGTACCTAGGCCTAACTTTGAGATCCTTGTGAATTCGATCAGTAAAAACAGTTTTCTGGTATTGAAATATACAAAGAGCTTCTATTATGTGGGTATCCGAAAACCTTATCATACCACAGTATTCTTAATTGTAGTGGGGACATAGAACGAGTTCAAAGAATCTTTTGATGGTCATGGTGAATAATCTTTTTTTTTAGTGAATTTAAGATATGTTCAAGATTATCCTGTTTTCTCCCTTTATATCAATAGGTCAAAAAGTACTCACTAACTAGCCACTCTATTTAAGACCATGTGCAAAGCACTGTGGGAGATATAGTAATCTATTAAACTGGTTCTTTCCCCTTCAAGCTTAAATTCTAGTTGGAGTGACAATACATGAAAAATTAGGTAAGAGAGGAGATAAATAGTGCAAGGCAATAATAGAAGAGGTGTCATGAGACAAAACATTATTATTGACAAATGAATGGTACAGACAAGTGTTCTAGGAGTTGTGAGAAGAAAGAACTGAGAGGCATGCTGATATAGTGTCTATTCCCTGGCTGTTCTGTCCGCCTGTAATGTCCATTCAATACATCCCTCCCTACCTGTAACACTCCTATTTATCTTTCGAGATACCATTCAGTCATCACTGCCTCAGTGCAATCTTTGTTAATCTGCCTAAACAGAGTTAATTTCATTATCTTCCATGAGCTTGTAGAAACTAAAACTCATTGAGTCTATAAAAACACATATTATATTGCTGTAATTATTTGTTTACATATTGGATTCCTCCACTAGATGGAAAATTTCAAAAACAGGAGCAATTTGATATAAATTTATCTTTCTCACCCAAGAATCTACATTAGAGTTGATATAGTCACTCTTCAATTCATTTGTTGAAATGAAATTAAATGAATGTAGTGGAAAGAGCATTGGATTTGGAGTTTGAATTAAAACAGTTCCTGTTTTAGTAAATGTTTGTTTTTCTGAAATGTTTATGACTTTACCTCTCTGGAAGTAAAATCATTACCAATCTGAGAGTAGGAGTGGTTCTCAAAGGTTTCCCATAACTGCCGTTGATGACGATGATGATGATGATGATTGATGATGATGATGATGATGATGATGATGATGATGATGTTGGTGATAATGGCAGCTAGTGTTTTACGGCAAACATGCTATGTGCTAAGCATAGAACATGAATTATCTCTTTCAACTCTCAAAATAACCTAATGTGATAAATGCTATTATTGCACTCATTTTCCAGATAAAGAAAGCAGGACTTCAAGAGGTTGAGTAACTTGCTCAAAGTCACATAGCTAGAAAGTATTGAAATGAAGACTCTAGTTCAAATCTTTTTGAACCCAGAGGCCTGTGCTCTTAACAGCTACACTAGTCATTCTCAACCCTGACAGCACATTTGAAGCACTGGGTGGAGGAAGGTGTTAAAAATAGTAATGGCCAGGCCCAAGTACCCTGGGATTCTGGTCCAATTGGTTTAGGTAGGGGAATAACTATTGGCAGTTTTTAAAAGCTCCCCCAAGTGATTCAATTGTGCCACTAAGTATAAGAATTACTACATTATATTGTTTAGCTTTTGAGGCTGCAGCTGGCTTTTGCGAAATGGAAGAGTTTAGATGGCCAAAAAAAAAAAAAAGGAACATATTCTGGACTGGAATATTTTAAGCATAGATGATCCACAACTATCTGAATCTGTCTTATTTCTCTGAAGCATGAGTCCTTTGTTGTATCAAAGCTACTTAGAAATGAGTGCACAGACCAGACTTAATTTCTGCTGCAAGTGCGTTTGGAAACAGTTTCAACACCATTTTCTAGTTTCAGAGATGGCCTCTTCACTGGCCTATACTGGGACTCCTGCCACCAGTCTTCTGTCAAGGTCAATGAGACAAACTATTTTCCTTTACAGGGACAGTAGGTTCTCTTTGCCCCATACACTGCACTGCAAACCTGTGAATTTCTAAGCAATAGTTTTAATTTAGATTTGTGAATCAAATAATCTGCTTGAGAAAGCTGGAATGAAAGAATTTTGGAAAAAACACAGAATGACCTCTCCTAACTTTATGGTATACCACTTGTAACATGGTTGGCTTTACATCACTCTTGAAAAAGTTCCTCTTTGGACAGTACACTAAAACAAATAACTTATTTGGGGTTTTGGAAGCTGCTGTTGCTGATGTTGGGGATGGCTTCCTAAGGGCAATAATACTGAAGGGATAAAGAACTGGAAAGAAATTGGTAGTAAACCAGCTGCTGACTAACTTCTGAGTGTTTCGAAAGACTTGTTGCAGTAGAGCTGTCAGGAAAGAGGCACCTTAATTAGAGACGTTTCAGAGCACTCAAATTGTTTGCCTTTTATAAGCATATCACTTAAACTCTGCTGCCAATACATTTCCTTCAGACAACTTAATCTTTTGGTTAGATTAACTGCTTAAAAAATACAATGATCCTGCTAGGGAGAGTGATTCGGGAGTTTTCTGAAAATGGGCTCCAGAGGAGGGTTGGGGTTCTCCATTGGTGATCGGCCTCTTGGTGAGGTTGCCTCTAAACATCTTAGTTGCAGAGATTGATTGTGCTAAAAAGGGAAGAAGATCACCTCGAGTAAAACCCAGACCCACAGAACTCAATTCATTCCTTTCAGTTTTGAAAGCTTGCTCATATCAAAATAGACTTAGGCAAATGGTGTTTAGATTTGGTAACTCTTGTCATCTTGCTAGAATCTACTCTGAAACAGTTATCCCCAGTTTCTCTGCACGCATAGCATTGATAACCAGGTACTTGGTTGGAAAAGAGGGCAGGCTCTAAGAAAAGTGGTATGGTTCTGAAAAGCAGAACATTTTTACTCTTATTAACTAATGGTAAAACCTGTCCTATGCAATGAAAGATGAAATGGTCTGGACAGTGCTAAGGTACTGGATATTAGTGGGTCATGATAATTATGAAAGGCAAAATATCTACAGAGATTAGGGGCTCTAGAATCAAGCAAAGCCAGAGTTTGAATCCTGGCTCTACCACTTGCTAACTTGGATGATCCACATTAGCTCTCTGAGCCATTTCCTCACCTATGTTTGGAAAATTTAATGAGATGATGCATACATTGTGTTTAGTAGGTAGCAAACTCTCGATAAATACTAGCTATTATTATTAGAGTATGATTTCTTATCACTGCCACATATTTTTGCTACCTTCATCCTAGATACTCAGTGTCAGTTCAGACCCATCGGCTTCCCATTGCCCCCTAGTGCCATGTGCTACCTCTCCTGAAGCATAAGTCTCATGATTCAGATTTCTTTCTACACTAAATCCTTACACTTTTGATTCAGTTCTTTTGGCTGATGCTCCCTCTTACATGACAATTGATTCCACTATTTGCCAATGAGACAATCCATGTAAAGGACTTAGCCCAGTGCCTGGGCTATGGTAGTACTCTGTAAATGTTGGCTGCTCTTATATCTGTGTACTTGTCAAAAAAGGAAAGTGATGAGACTGGCAGAAAGACACTAACAGACACAGGTTGAGATGATTGAGATGACATTTCTTTCATGGAAAAGGATGCAAAAATGTAGAGGGATGTTTACATATAGAAGCAGATAAAGCATCATGTTCCCAGGTGAAAGCATGGCTATCAGAATCCCACAGTTCCCTCAAGGGATATGCAGCTGTGAGCAACACTAGCTGCATAGAGTAAGGATTTTGCCAGGCTCTAAAAGATCCTTTTGCTATTTTTTTCCCTTTAATCCTCAGTTGCAGACTCTGACTACAAATCTATCTACCCACCCACCAGGGGCAAATAAATAATTACAATTCTTTCACATTTCTAAGTATTTATGGCAGACGAGGTGAGGGGAAGGTAGCTTTCCTGGAAACATCAGATAGAAGGACAGGGCTCAGGCCTGTGTGAAGTCTATTTCTGCAGGGCTTTGGGGATGCTTTGGAATGGGGTTTATCTTTACTGAAGTAAAAAGAAAAATCTTGGTTTCAAATTAGAACAAGATGTTTCTAGATGAGATGGTTTATTTCCTTAGAAAATGCTCAATATAAAAGAATGAAAACTTGTAAAAAATTCAATTAGTGTGACAGTGTATAAGTAGAAAAGTGAAAATCCCTGTTTCTTCATCCACATGCCTATCTTGCCAAGCCCAACCACACGGTTAATCACTGTTAACTCTTTGTTTTGTATCCCAGATTTTTCCCTATCCATATATAAATAAACATACATGTCCAAAACTGGATCCTACTGAAAGTATTAATCTGCTTCCCCTCTCACATAACAGCATATCTTAGTGTTTTTTTCTGTGCCAGTACATCAAACTACTTATCCTTTTTTAGTAACTGCATAATATAGATGGACTTGTGATTTTTTTTTCCTCTTTAAGAACAAAATAAATTTTAGATGATAATGGCACTTATAAGTTAATTAAGTTCTCTAACTTCACACAGTTACTAAGTAGGAAAGTCAAGATTTGAAAACATGTTGGCTGATCCCAGAACTCATGGTATAAGTGCTAGGTATTGTCTTTATTTCTATAACCTAATTACTTTTATCCTAGTGGGTTAATGTAGGCAGTTTATGGAGTATCAATAAAAATCTCAGATTGGGGGAAGAGGAGAAAAATAGCATAGATGATAGAGGCTCTGTTCATCCCTCTGGTGATCAAATCAAAGTTGTGACAGAAAAAAGGAGAAAACAGCAAGAGAAATCACCTGGGATCCACATGAATAAGCCATACAACTAGGGAGAAATCCAAGAAAGCACCCTGCAATATCAGAAGGTAGAATGGGGCGAGAATGCGAGACTGCGCAGACTCAAGCGGCTGAGTGAGACAGCGGCTGTGGCAGCAGCAGTGGCAGAAGCCTCTTAAAGGGGTCACAACCACAAGTGGACTTTTGTGGTGATGGACCTGCTCACTCTGAGCACCAGTGCCTATTTGGCTGTGTGAAGGGGACACCAGGGACTTACAGGGAGACATTGTCAGAGTAAGGGCTGAGGTGAGACTTACTCTGTACAGAAGTGCCAGCAGTATCCATTGTTCCCTGTTGAGCCCACCCTCTTCCGGTGTGCGGACACAGCACCTCTATAGCTGAGACATCATCATAGTGGATAACAGAGTTCACTCTGCTTGATAGATAACCTGAAACCCCACCTCTCCCAACTCATGGCCCCACCCAAGCCACATCCAGGTTTATCCTCAGCAACTCAGGTTCTCCTTGATGAGCAGAGCCTAGACTCACACTGGAGACAGCTGGCCTTGGTTTCTGGTGTGGCCTTTTGAGGCAACTATAAGCACAGCATCTGTGGATTGTTTGCTGAATCTTAACAGGTGGCCTTGGAGGGGCAGAGGCTTGGGCTAAATTTGGCCTGCAGCTGAACTCCTCTCAGGACTGTGCCACTGGACACCTACTTCACAAGTCCACACTAATAAGACTGGGAGACTTAGGATATTTGCTTAGTACATAGAAACAGACACAGAAAGGCAGCCAAAATGAGAAGACAAAGAAGCAGAAAGCATATGAGAGAACAGAATAGAGATCCAGATATAATGGAGTCAAGTAATTTAACAGATGCAGAGTTCAAAACACTGGTTATAAAGATGCTCAATTAACTTTTGGAAAGTGTAGATAAATTCAGTGAGAACTTCAACAAAGAGATAAAAAAAAAAACATAAAAATGGAAATGAAAAACAAAACACAATATCCGAGATGAGAAGTATATTAAATGGAATAAACAAAGGAATAAGCAAAGTGAATAAAGAAAAGGATCAAATGACATATCTAGTGGATGGGAAAGCCAAGGACACTCAGTCACATTCCTATCAATAAATACCTCAAACGGAAAAGAATAAAGTGCTCCAACCAAAAGATAGAGTGGCTGAATGGATAAGAAAACAAGACCCCTACGTATGCTGCCTATAAGAGGCTCACTTCAGATTAAAAGACACACATATACTAAAAGGAAGGGGATGGATAAAGATATTGGTTTGATGGACCTAGAAGGTATTTAAGTCATACAAAGATAAACACTATATGATTTTATGTATATGCAGAATCTAAGGAATAAAAAGAACAAACTAATCAAAAACAGACTCATAAATATAGTGGACAATTTGGTGATGGACAGAGGGGAGAAGGGTTTGTGGGGATGGGAGAATGGGGTGAAGGGTTAAAGAAGTGCAAATTTGTAGCTGATGGATGGTCACAGGCATGGGGAGCATCGCATAGGGAATGCAGTTAGCATTAATACATTGGCTAGGTAGAGGATCAGTACTGCATACTTGAAACTAATTTAAATAAATAATTTTTTAAAAATATTTCAGAGTTGGAAGGGACCTTTGAGATAGATTATTTATTCCAGTCTCTGACATTACAAACAAATCATTAGATGGTTCCTCTTTAGAAAAAATCGCTCTTGAAACTTAATTTTGATAATATAAATCTCAGTTAATTTATTAGTATTGTAGTGGTAGAAGCTCTGGGTTACTAAAGCAATAATCTATCTTGCATCCTTTATTTTTTTATCTGCTCTTTTAATAATGATTTAATTTTTTTTCAATTACAGTTGGCAAAACGTATTATTTTCAAGTGTAGTTTCAGGTGTACAACATAGTGAATAGACATTTATATAACTTACAAAGTGATCACCACGATAAATCTATTACCTATCTGACACCATACATACTTATTACAATATTATTGACTATATTTCTTATGCTTAACATCCTCATGACTGTTTTGTAACTACTAATTTGTACTTCTTAATATCTCCCATTTTTTATCCATTCCCAAAATACTCCTCTCATCTGGCAACCATCAAAATGTTCTCTGCATCTAGGAATGTGTTTCTGTTTTGTTTGTTTATTTTGTTCTTTACATTCCACACATAAGTGAAATCACATGGCATTTGTCTTTGTCTGACTTACTGTTCTCAGCACAGTACTCTCTAGGTCCATCCAAGTTGTTGCAGATGGCAAGATTTCCTTTTTTATATAGCTAAGTGATTTTCTATTGTATGTATGTACCACCTCCTCTTTATCCATTTATCCACTGGTAGACACCCAGGTTGCCTCCATACATTGGCTATTGTAAATATTAATGCGATGAACATATTGATGCACATGTCCCTTTGAAGTTGTGTTTTGGTTTTCTTCAGATAAATACTCAATATTAGGATTACTGTGTTCTTCTTTGTCTCTTGTTATAACTTTTGTTCTAAAGTCTTTTTTATCTGGTATAAGTATTGATACCCCAGATTTTTTTGTTTATTTTCATTTTCATGAAATATGTTTTTCCATCCCATTACTTTCAATTTTGTGAGTAACTTTCGAACTGAAATGAATCTCTTGTAAGGGTCTAGTTTTCCTATCCATTCAGCCACCCTATCTTTTGATAGGAGCATTTCATCCATTTACATTTAATGCAATTGTTGCTAGATATGTTCTTGTTGCTGCCATTTTATTATTAATATTTTTTTATCTTTTTTTCTCCTTTTTCTTCTTAAAGAAGTCCCTCTAACATATCTTGCAATACTAGTTTGATATTGATGAACTTCTGTAGGTTTTTTTTTTGTTTGTTTGTTTGGTCTGGGAAGTATCTGAACTTCAATTCTAAATGATTGCTTTACTGAGTAATCTTGGATGTAAGTCTTTGCTTTTCATCACTGAATATTTCCTGCCAATTCCTACTAGACTGCAAAGTTTCTGTTGAGAAATCAGCTGACAGTCTTATGGGAGCTCCTTTGTAGATAACTAATTGCTTTTCTCTTGCTGATTTTAAGATTCTCTCTTTGTCTTCAGCTTTTGGCATTTTAATTATAATGTGTCTTGGTTTGGGTTCATATTGTTTGAGATTTTCTGTGCTTCCTGGTGTTTTATGTCTATTTCCTTCACCAGGTTAGGGAAGTTTTCCATCATTACTTTTTTGAAATAGATTTCTAACTCCTTGCTCTCTCACTTCTCCTTCTTGTAATCCTATGTTGCACATGTTTCTATGCTTGATGTTGCCCCAGATGCCCCTTAAACTATCCTAATTTGGGGGGAATTTTTTTTTTTATTGCTGTTTTGATTGGGTGTTTTATGATACCTTATATTCTAAGTCACTAATTTGATCCTTTGCTTTATTTAATCTACTATCAATTCTATCTAATGTATTCTTCATTTAAATCATTATATACCTCATTACTGACTGGTTCTTTTTTTGTTTGTTTGTTTTTTATTTCTTTGTTAAAGTTCTCACTAAGTCCATCTACTGTTCCCCTAGGATCATTAAACATCCTTATAACCAGTGTTTCGAACTCTGTATCTGGTAGATTGCTTGTCTCCATTTTGTTTAGTTCTTTTTCCAGAACTTTGTTCTGTTCTTTCAGATGGGACATGTTTCTTTGTCTTCTAATTTTGGCTGACTCCCTGGTTTGTTTCTTTATAATAGGTAGAGCTGCTATGTCTCCCTGTCTCACTTAGGAGAGTGGTCATATGTAGAAACTGTCTTGTGGGGCCCAGAGCACAGTCTTCCTGGTCACCTGAATTGGTGCTTCAGGTGTGTCCCTTTTATGGGTTGTCTGTGCCCTCTTATTGTAGCTGACCTTAGTTGCCATTTGTATGTCAATGGGAGGGATTGACCCATGGGATGATTGATTGTGAGGACTGACTAGTAACTATAGCGGAGATGCTGTTGTGCAGAGACTGACCCTATGGAGCAGGATGTGCTTTAGCAGAGCTCTGGTGCCTGCACAGTGTGCCCTCTGGCTGTGTTGTCTTCATATCTGGCCCTGGGTGGTACTCTAGCAAAATCAGAAGCTGAGTCGCCAGGTTTGCCAGCCCCAGGACCTTTTTGAGGGGCCCCGCCACAGGCCAAGTTCAGCTGTAGCCTGTACTCTGCCTGGGGCCACCTGGCATGAGCCATCTAGCAATCTAAAGTAAGCCACCATCTGCATTGGACTGGAAGGTGCCTTGAGAAGACAAGCCCCAAATCAAGGCTGGCTGCAACCAGTGCTGGGTTTGGGGCTGATCATTCAGCAGTACAAGGCCAGATGCAGCTTGTTTGGGGTTTGTGAACATTTGAGAGATTTCTGGAAAGTCAACAGTATGAGTGAATGAAGGCAGGTCGTTTGTATGGAAAAGCCACTAAAGGTGGTTTGGGTAGACCCACAAGTTGGGTGTGGAGGAGCCTCAGGGAATCACCAGGGCAAGTATTACCTGGATTGATGAAGTCTCAGATATGGTGGCCATGTGTATCCGTAGGCCAGGAGTCAGGAGAGCCCAACAAAGGAACATTGGATTCTACCAGCTCTTCTATCTTGGAAAAAGCTGCCCCTCCAGCCCTTGCCCTGAAGCCAGACAACTCAGTTCTTCCCAATATGTCCCTGGTGAAGTTCAAGCTGCTGCTCCAATGCTGGAGCTCAGAGAGAGTGATTCTGTCAGCAAATAATTTTGCATTCCTTTAGGAGCAATGACTGGGACTTTAGTCACTCTCTGTCTCACTCATTCATAATCTCTGCTGTTCTTCAGAGCCAAATGTTGTAGGACTTCTCTTTCCAGCATTGGAACCTTTAGCTGGGGAGACAGATGAGGGGATGCATCCCCTCGCTCCTCTGCAGCCAAGATATCTCTCCTGATTTTAAATTACCTCATTTGTATGTGAGACCAGCCTGTTCTGTGTTTCTGCCTCTCCTACTAGTCTGGAGGTGACTTATTCTCTATGTCCTTAGTTGTAGGACTTCTGTTCAGCTAGACTTCAGGTGATTCTCAGCAATAGTTGTTCTGTAGTATAGTTGTAATTTTGTTGTGGTCAAGAAAAGAGGTAAGCACAGAATTTACAAACTCCACTATCTTGACCAAAAATTTTCACATTCTTTATACTTTATATCACCATTTTTCATATGATGTTCACAACCCTCCAAGGTACGTAAAGTAAACTTCTATTGTTGTGCCCATTTCACAAATGGGAGCACATAGGCCCAGGGAAATTTTAAAAAGCTTAAATTTATATAGTAAGTTGATGAAGGCAACCTGAGTGGCAGTTAAAGGAGTTTTGGATCATCCGTAAAGGCAGTGAGGAGTTCTTTAAGGCATTTGAGTAGGGGAGAAGTTGTGGGATTTAGGTGAATGAGGGCAAAGTAGATGGTAACATAATAACTTTAAAACTTTGGGAATAGCTGTGGCAAGAGCCAATATAGTGAATCAGATTAGTCATTCAGGTGTGAGTAGATAAGGAACATGAATTTTCTTGATAGCTACCAGACTTGAATGGAGGGGATGGATGAAAGAAATATTGGGAAGACAATATTGCTAGAGATTGGTGACTGGATGGACATGGGGCACTGGAGAAAAAATGTAATAATGATAATTAGGAATATATTGCCCAGATTATTTTGATAGTGGAGCTGTTTACAAATAAGAAAATCAAGTTTGGAGTGAAGAACGGTTTGGATTAGGACTTTTTGCATGCTTGTGGTTAGGAGTCTAAGTAGAAATGTGCAGCAACCTTTAGAAAATGAAGGATTAGGACTTCTGAGAAGGTAGTTCTGGATGTTCAGTATATGTTAACAGTCTTCTATCTCCATAGAGTTGTTCACACACTCAGTATAGGCTTGTAAAGGGACCTTAAAACTCATCTACTCCAAGTCTCATTTTATAGGGCCCCAAAGTCTATGGATGGTGATGAAAAATCAGATTTCCCAAGTGTGTCTCAGTTCCTTGCCATTTCCTGAACATTAGAGGTTATAAACTAGTAATGGGACACTGATAGTTGTGTTCAACAAGTATAATATACTGTATTATTGTTCACAAATACTTACTGCTTCTCTTTGGAAAGAATTATACTTCCCTTTCCCATTCAAGTTAACTTTGGCCAAATGATGTGCTTGAGTCAATGAAATGTAAGCAGAAGTGATGTGCAATAGTTTTGAGAGAAACTTTAAAGCATGATTTAAGTGCAGAATTTAAGTGTACGATTCATTAGGTTTTCTTTTTCTTTTGCCATGAAGTCATCAATGGTCTAGATAGAAATAGTTTTGTCAATGTATGCCCTAGACTGAATATGATGTGGAGCAGAGACTCAACTGACCTGTGATAAGAGTGTAATGTGAGTAAGGAACAAACTTATTTTTAAGGTTAGATTCCAGAGTCATATGTATAAACTAGACAAACTAGACTATCCTAATTGATGCAGCCTATATAATTAAAAAATCAAATCAGTGGCTAACATAAAAATTTGTAGAGTTGGTAGAAAATTCCAGACTTTAGGTTTCTGATGAAAACTTGGAAGAGCTGGGCAAATTTGGCCTACTTATATACACAGCATGTGTTGACTGTGGCTGAATAGCAACCACCCCCTTAGAAACTTAAGCTAACTCTGTCATTTACTCCCAGCATTCAATTCTAACTGTATCTTACACCCACCCAACTTTTTCTTTACCTGTTTACACTACCTGTCTGGCTCTCTTATGCATTTGAATTTGTCACTCTACCTTTATATCAAATTTCCTCCCACCTTGGGGAGAAAATTCTAGAGACAAAAAGTACAGAGCACCAAAGACTGAACTTTAGGTAATACCCACCTGCAAGGGTGATAAAAAAGAATTAGTGGGGAGATAGATAATAACTGGTTAGAAAAGTAAGAAAACCAGAATTGGATAGTTATCAAAACAATCAAAAAACAAGGAAAAGAAGAGTCAAGAAGGAGGGTTGGTGAACCTCAAGGAAAACTATGGAGTTCAAGAACAAAGACAGTGTGAAAAGCAGGTTATATGTGATCTTTGAGAGAATAATTGCAGTGTTCTAGAGATTGTGGAAGCAAGAAGATAAGAAATTAAGGAGGAAAGGGTTGCTGAGAAAATGGAGGTCTTGAGATAAAAAATTTCACAAGTTTGGCATTGGATGGAAAGGGAATATAACTGGTCTCGAAAATGATAGCAGAATAAAACCAAAGGTGTTGTGTTTTCCTCCTCTTTTTGTGAGGTAAGGGGCAATATATGTTTACAAAATGTTGGCAAAAGGGCCTGTAAAGGAGAACTAGGTGCCTGAGGGAGCAAAATCTGGGAGGTGGCCAGTAAGCTTGGATGGAGAATACAGAAGCAGTTAATTTTGCAAATAAAGGATAATTAAAAATTCATCTAAGTCAACTAATGTGGAATATGGGGACTTAATAAATCATCAGTAGTGACGAAGAAAAAAATCAGTGTCTGGGCCCCATGGTGAAGGTGGAGTCAGTGAAGAATGATGACCTTGTGTTGTAGTTTGTAGAAGATCTGCTCTCTCTGGTTACAGTCTTGAATGAGGAACAGATAGGCAGTGAAGGGTCTAATAACTGTACTGAGAGGCTGAATGCCATTCGTGGCAGGAATCCGAGCCACATGTCCAGATACAATCTTGGTGCCTTACTGACCCTCTTTTCTGCCAGTTCTTTGATTGCTATAATAAGAAATGTCTCATCACTCATAGGTTAATGAACTCGGAGGGGAAAATGTAGAGTTTACTATGATGGCAGGGAGGACAATGCAAATGGCCATTGAGAAACTTGAAATGCACCTAAGGGCTTTGAAATTCATTTTAAGAGGCAATCCTAGTACTCATCAAGAAGCACCCTCTGAAGAAGGAATCCAGAATGACAAAATATGCTAGATTCAATAGTTTTCAGCCTGTGACTGTAGACCCTCTTGGTGGTCTGCACAGTAGGTCCTTATACTATTAGTACTTACAATATGACAATGTCTATATTTCTGTCAGTGACGTACAATAGGGATTTAGTTATGCTATATCACTATCTCATTATCATGCTTGGATTTGGATAAAAAATAGCAACTGGCTTAAAGACCTTTGACAATACAGCAAAAAGAAAGAGCCACTGTGCATTGTCATGTTCACGGAGACCAAGCTGTCATTCTCAGTATGACCAAAATGAGAATATTGCCAAGGAATTTCTAGTATGGTCCTAGGAGAGAATGAAAACAAATAAGATGGTGCTTTTTTTTTAAAAAACTGCTTAAACAAGCAGAATTTATGTTACTATATCTGGTAAACTGTTTTGTGAAGGCATACAGGTGGAGAGGGTACTTTCATGGAATCTGATAGTAGGTGTCCCATAGGATCATTTGCCTTTGAAAGAGACTAGAGGATAGGAACAAAAGTATAATCATTGCCCAATTCTTATGGGGTCATAGTTAGTTTTCCATTTCTTCAGCATGTTCATTTTCTGAGTGTTGAATGAGGCCAGGATGTAGAAAGGAGATTGCTAGTGTAATGGTAGGAAATGTTCTGCCTGAGGAGGAAATATACAGGGAGGGAAGGGACTGATTCTTAGACTATAGAGTAAATAACAGAGACACTGATTAGTTCTCAACTTACCTTGTTTAACTTACATTTATCGTTTTTGTTTTTGTCGCCAGGCTATACTAGGCACAAAAATTAATAATTAGTGCAAAGAGCAAGTCTTATGGTTTGTTCACCTTATTCTTCCAAGTATGACAGTGACACCTAAAGGCAAGCTATTATAGAACTAGGTTACCTCTCCTGACATCAACTATTTTCCTTAATTACATAAATGTAAATGACATACTGGTTCATACTTTTAAAGCTGGCCTCAGATAAGAGATTGGGAAATCCTTTCTGAAATTGTGGTATTTATACAGGGACCTCAACGATGAGTGGGAGCTAGTCAGTGGTGGTGGGGTGAGGAGAAGGGATAGCATTCTAGACAAAAAAAAATAGCTTTTGCAACTATCCTGAGATGGGAAGAAGCAGAGAATGTCTGAAAATCTGAAAGAAGGTCAATGGAGCATGGTGAGAAAATGGGGGAATGGTATGAGAGGA
>NW_006433381.1:45860-50295 GCF_000325575.1 Pteropus alecto | reverse complement strand
AGTTCATGTTAATTAGAGATATTGTACTAGAAAGTCTCCATAGTCTCAGGCTTTTGTTATACTCCACAGTCATTCATGTGAGTATTCAACAAGCATATATTGAATGTCTACTATATGCCTGTACTTTGGGCTGCTGAGATGTATACCTTCCAGATATTTGCACATTACAGGCTGCCACCCACAATGTGGTCACTTTGTCAGACTTGTCATTATGATATAGTCAAATTCAGTTTCTTTTCAGTATTGTTATCTTAGGTATAACATTGCTGGTTTGGAGAAGAGAGTCCAATGCCAGTGACCTCTGCTGCCAGCAATGTGGAAAACATCTTCCAAGAATGTTCTTAAGCTCCTGGTGAGCAAGAGTAAAACAGAGAAAGGAAACTACAGCTGTGTCTTTGTGCCAATGAAGCAGCATTTGGGGAGATGCTAGTTCTCACAACTGTCTTCTCCTCAGCTTTATGAGCTTTGATGAGGAGTCTGTAATTGTCATTTTGAAGGTTGGTGGGTGCCACTTCCTTTTTCCTCTCTCTTCCTTGACTTGCTTTATTTAGACCCTGCTCCCCCACTGCCTCTTTCCATTTTTTTTTTCATCTCTTTTATTCAATTATCCTACCTACCTTTCTGAGTTTGTGTACCAGGGGTAAGGACTCTGCTCTCATTAGCAGAGAAAGCAGAGATGCACTCAGACTAGCCCTGGCCTGAGAATGAAACTTTACAGGCATCTTCATCCTCATTCACAAATAGTACTTATGCTGAAGGAATTAAGTTAATTATAAACAAGTGGCTTTCTTATCTGGACACCAAGTTAAGAAACATTCTCCACCTACTCTGCCCTTCATTGATCTCATTTTTCTCTGAATTATATGGTACATTACATAAGAACCATAGGTTTTAGCTTTTGATCATATATTTCATTGGATTAGTTTCTAATTATTTAATATATATTGATTTTGTTTCCCTAACAGGATTACAAACTCCCTCAGGGAAGGGACTAAGACCTTACTTTATTTTCCATCACCCTTAGAGTTGAGCAAAATGGTAGGCATACAGTTTAGCTATTCACTGGATATTTGATTGAATTAACAAGACCTGCCACCTCAATGTAAAAAGAGATTAACATAAAGGAAAACCTTTGGATTCACCTGCCTTTATTAGAGGGCAATAGAATTGCTGATGACAATTCTTCCTTTATCCTTCAGTTATCCTTCTATTTGTAAACCGGTACAGAGGCATGGATTTAGATGAAACTTCCTCTTCTTCATGTCAAAGCCTGCCCCTTTGTGTGGCAGTCTCTGTTATTCAAGGGTGCCTTTGCCTTGTCTCTGCGTCAGGGAAATCAAGAGCCGAGTAATGTTCTTAATGAACAGCTAAATTCCTTTTTGTTGTTGTTGTTCTTATACCCTCTGAAGCAATCTAGGACTAAGAGAAGACAATAATATAAGAGAACACTAATATGAAAAAGTTAAAGTATGATATAAATAAAAGGGACAGATATCACTTGAGACTACAAATTAATTCCTCAGATCTTTGAATTGTTGAGACTAAATGGCAAGAGCTCAGGTAGGAGCAGTGAAGATGAAGATATCCTTGGTTTTGGCAGACTGTGCTTGGGAAACCAAGATGAGAAATCGAGTTGCAGATGTTCTCAGTCAAAAAATTGTATGAGGTCAGTAGTGGAGAAAGAGAAAGAGATAAGAATCCAATAGGGAGGGGTGTGTGTGTTAGTTTTCTATTGTTGTAACAAATTACAGCAAACTCAGTGGCTTAAAACAACACACATTTATTATCTTACAGTTCTGGAAGCTAGAAGTCCAAAATGAGTCACACATGGATAAAGCAAGGTGTCAATAGGGTTGTATTTTTTCCTGGAAGCATTAGGGGAAAATCCATTTCTTTCTCTTTTCCAGCCTCTAGAGGTTGTCTGAATTCTTTGGCTCATGATCCCCTTCCATATTCTAAGGATTAACTAACCATATGTGGACAAACTTGGGTGAAAAGTATGCAGATGACATAGGAGACATGTCTCGGGCAACACCAAATGGGAACTAATACCCTTCTAAAGATGTAAAAAAATATTATGTAAATTTTATCACAGATAGCGTAAAAGCCTAGTCATGCTATTTAAAAATAATTCTATGATTTCTAATGCATATGAATATATATTGTTTTGTACATGTAATGTGGATTTTTTTAGAGTAAATGTTAATAGTGCTGAGTTCTGTGACTTAAGATGTGGTATAAAATAAAGTCCATGTAAGTAATTTTATGGTTTTACATTTAGCCTTCTATGCCCAAAGCTAATTGTTTAATGTTTCCTTTAGCCTCTGCTTCTGGTTCATTCTGAGCCACTTCCTTCCCCCAACCTTTTTAATTTTTCCCATTGTTTTTGGTTCCTAGACTTTTCCCTTTGTCCCTCTGCTAATATCATACATATTTTTGACTGAGCAATTGATAAAATCAATAGCAAAGCCCAGCATATATTCAGTTTTGGGGCATAAGTTCTGTTTAGAAAATCCCTTAAATATTTAGCCTCATACTAGTTAGATTTCATGTTTAAAGACAGTATTTTAATTGTTCACTGTAGCCAATACCCTGGAGCCCTTCTATGTTTCTAATCTTTCAAGTGCTTTGACATATGGCCTGCTTAGAAGAAAAAATAGTCTTTTTTTTTTTTTTTTTTTTTTGGAGGAAATTAATAACTTTTCTAACTTCTTTCTAACTTATTTTGGCCAGAGCCATGGATTCAATTTTTATGTGGACTATAGTGTAATTGTAGTTCATGACTACTGTATGTCCTCTTTATCCTGGAGGTTATTTTATAGAGGTAGTTCAGATGAACCCAGAAAAAAAAAAAAAAACGAAAAACATCTAGATGTATTCCATATTTCTACTTCTGTTATTGGAGAAAAAATTCCTGAGTTTCTGCCCCACTGATAGTGGGTAAATACTCTCATCTTTGTACATGAAGGATGGCATATAGCCAGCCCTACAGACAAAGAATGCTTTTATTAGTCATGGTCATAGTCTTCAACTAGTTGTCTCTCTCCGGAATAGCCTCATCTCTCTCAGAAAGGCTTTAAAACTGAGAATGACTGCTAATGACTGTATGATCCTAAGGCAAAGCCTTCTTTGCACAGCAAGAGCTTAGTTGTGATTTGACAGTCTGAGATGTGGTGATGTGCAAATGTATGATGGGTAGTTTGAATTTGTTAGTGTAACAAACTCAACAAGGTGCCTGTATAGTCTGGTGGTTAAACTTTTGGTCTCTGGAATCATGAAAAGTTTGTTTGGGTTCTAAATCCAATGCTCACTAGTTTTATGATCTTAAACAAGTTACTCAACCTTTCTGAGCTTAACTTTCTACATATGTAGTAATGCATATCGTAGAAGATTAACTGAATCACAGAGAGATTTTCATTGAAGGCTATTTTTCCTAAGCAATCAGGTAGCTGCCTATACCCAAAAAAATTAATTACAGGGACACACTATAAATTAAACTAAAATAAGGCAGCCTAGTGTGTTAGCTAAAGCGATGGGTTCTGGAGACTGTCACCTAGGATTCAAATCACCTTCTTGCTTCAGTTTTTTCATTTACAAAATGGGAAGAATAACAATACCTACCTCAAAGGCTTGGCTTGAGGATTAAATGAATTAACACATCTATAATACTTGGCACAGTGCCTAGTACATACCAAGTGTTCAAGAAGGCCTGTTTCTTCATTATTATAGATATGAATGTTAATATTACTACTACTAAATAAATACATATAATAAATGTAGAGATTGAGATAAAGGATGACTCCTAGGTTTCTAACTTAAACAACTGGTTCTGTGGTGGCACCATTTATTGAGATGGAGAAAATTAGGGGAAGAATAGATTTGGGCATAAATCAGGAGAATGGCAAAGTTTGGTTTTTGATGTGCTGAGTGCAAGATGTATGTGGAATATCAATATAAAGTCTTCAAGTTAGATAATTTTCTATTATAAGTCTGGAGTTCATAGAATTATGGATGAGAAATATATATTCGGGAATAACCAATATACTAATTTTTAAGATTATGATACAAGGATGAGTTACCCAACAGAGAGAATTTAGAAACAGAAGTAAAGAGGGCCTAGGACCAATCTCTGGGGCATAGATAATAAAGAAGCAGCAAAGGAGACTAACAGATATGGCAAAAAGAAAGGAAGGAAACCTCCCTTTTATTATAGCTGAGATAGAAGAGTGTTTCAAGAAGGAAGGAGAAAATGTGGACAGAGAAAAATCTATTGAATTTGACCCTTTTGAGAAGTTTGGTTATGAAGAGACATAGATAAATGGGATAGTAGCTGGATGTGACATCAAGGAAGGATCTCTTTATTAAAATATAGAAAAATCTAATGCATGTTTGTATGCTAATAGAGATGATCCATTAGAGAAAGAGAAATATCGGA
>NW_006433381.1:22045-45833 GCF_000325575.1 Pteropus alecto | reverse complement strand
CATAATAAAAATGGAGGGGTTAGCCTTTGACAGGAGCAAGTATGCTTCCTTTATTTCTATGAGATAAAGTATATAGCACAATGCCTGACATAGTAAGTACTCAATAAGTAGTATCTGTTTGATTATTGTTGTTATTAATTGAAGAGTCATGCCAACTTGCACATGAAGAAAACATTTTGAGCATGCTCAGAGTCAAAGGCCTTAGTGGAATGTAGACCTTGGTGAGGTGCTGGCATTTAGGGTATACAATTTTAAACAAAGGCAAAAAATGTGGTTCAAAGATATAAAAGCCTTTGGTCATGTTGGCCCACCTAACCTAGCCATTTTTTTTTTTTTTTTTACATCAAGGATAGGTCAGAGGCATCTTTGATTATGACACGAAAGAAAAGACAAGGTACTTTTATTTTATCAAGTGTACTTCAAAGACATGGCTATGAGAAACAGGCAGATTAAGCTCCATTAAAATTTATTGATCAGCATATCCATGGATAGAATATCCAACACTTTGCCAGCGCATGTTGTCCTTATAACATATGTACATAAGTTTGCCGGTTCATTATGTTCACCTCAGCAAAATATGCATCCATATGATGGCTTTAAGCAGTATGTGCTTTGTAATTTACACTGTTTTCAAGTCATTGTCTGTGCTCTCAATACAACGAGCTGAAGGGTTTTAGCTATCATTCTTTTAGAAACAAGTCCCTTTTGTTGTGGGCTGATATTTTCCCCCAACATCTTGAAATAAATGCTTTTTGCCTTTTCATCTCTCAATATAAATGCAAGCTTTGTGATTTTTCAAAAATGCTTCAAAATTTCCTATAAGTATGTGTTTTTAAAGTTTTCCCCAAGTGGTCTTTATGCAGCCAATAGAAAATTTTAAATATTTGATCAGTTTTTCACCTTGACTGTGTTCTTTAGGTGAAGAAGAGTTTGATTGATATTAGATATGAAAGGTGCTTTAAAACTTTCAACTAATTATTTGAAATCAGAATTAGAGAGAGATTCTTATTAGGCTCTTTCAACAACTGTCTCTTGTCCTGGTTCAAGTTTATCAGTAGCTACCTGGCTGCATTGGTTTTGAATATGCCTTGTTATTGATACCATATATTCTGACTGCTGAGCCTGGCCCTTTTGTTTATGTGAATTTCCAAACTCCTCGACTATTTGCCTTAGTCTCCAGAATTTAGGTGTTTTTAGTTCCCATATCTTTGCTTAGTCTGGCTTGTTGTGGTTTTTCCTATGTGTTTTCAAACTTGTGTATACTTTCCTGATTTAATTTACTAACTTCTCAAATGCTGAATCAAGTATGCCTTCTGACCCTTGAGTCCTAAGACTGATCTTTATCCTGGAGCACCAGGTTTTTACCCTTGCCTTCACATTCTACTGTGATCCCCAGCACCAGCATTGAGAGCTGGATAAATCATAGGTCTGACCCAGTATAGTATTTCTGATTTTCATAACAGATGGGGTAGAATAGAAAGGATACTTTGCATGATGTTAGAATCTCTTGATTTACCATCTGGCACTACTAGAAACTCACTAAATATCTATGAAAAATTCACTAAATAGGTTAGGTTCTTTGAATTTCAGTTTCTCCTTTGTAAAATAGCAATAATATTTACCTCACTCATTTTCACGAGTGTTAAATAAGATACCACCTGTAAAATAGTCTGACATGATAACTGGCACATGTTTGTTAAATCTGATATTCTCAGACATTTCTGTTTCATTAATTAGTTTGTTGCTTTTTATAGGCAAATACTTATTTTCAGAACTCCTAAGAAAAAAGTATCAGTGACAAATATTTCCTGGTCAAAAGTCAGAAAGAAATTACTACACTCATTTAACAAGGTCCCAAGTTTCCCAATTAATTTGTCTTCAATTCTTATGTATTCTGATCACCAATTGCATTATGCCTCTTCTGAAAACAATTAATATGATAACTTACCAATTTCTTACAGAGAAATTGAATATCTATAACTGAAAAATATGACAGCGATTATAAGAATCAATATTTATTTGTATATGTAGTGGTGAAGCTATCCAAGAAATAATTTGATCCAACCTTTTATATACTTATAAGATGTGACTTGCTTTTTCTGTTCAATGTGCCATTCATTAGAATGGTATCATAACATGGCATTTTAATGTATAGATTTTTATATACAGCATTCTGCTCAGTGCTCAGGACAACACTGTGAAGTAAATAACATTATTCCTGATTCACTGATGTGAAAATGGAAACTCAGAGAAGTTAAATAACCTCTCTATTGTGATATAGTTAGTTAAGAGTAGAGCTGGAATTCAAACTCAGGTCTTTCTTATTCCAGTTCCCTTGTGTTCATTTCGCTGCCTGAAGTAAACTGGACCTGTCTCCTGATACCGGAATGATAGAGGAGACCTTCTCAATTTAGAGGCTGTTCAACAGTTAATCCAACTCCTGGCAGTGAATGGATACAACTGAGTGTGAAAGGATAGGGTAATGAGGGGATGCATAATGAGCAAAGGAGAGGAGGTCATATTCAAGAGGTATGTTGTATTCAGCTAATTCATGAACACAGGGCATTTGCCCTGCATATAGGTAGAACTCAACTGTTATTACTTGCCATTCTCAAAACAGAAAGAGTAAAGGGAAAAGTTGCTATTGTATGTGGAATGGTATCTGTGAATCATCTCAGTGTCATGTCAGACCTGTCACTATCTTACTAGGGGATAGCAGCAGTGTTATCCCTCAAGGTATATGTGTTTGCTATTGTTTTCACTTGGAAATAAATTGGCAATGCTGCAGTCTTATGCTCCTAAGTGTATAGATTTTAATGTATTAATCATGTATCCTATAGATAAAGTTCCCCAGGAAAATTCAGCCATCAGTTTCATCCTTGCTCTTAACATATTACAACATCCATAATGTTATAGTGTGGAGTCAGATCGAGTTCATATTTCAGTTCTTCCATTTGTTATTTAGGTGCTTACAGTCAATTTCCCTACTCTCTCTGAACCTCAATACCTTTTATAAAATAGGTCGTCTAAGACTATCTCATAGACATGTAACAAAGAGGAAATGCAGAAGAATATATGTACACATTCTCTTATATTCTTTAAAATGTCACACGATATGAATTGAAACTAGTTCCATTGTTGATAATGGCAATACTCTTGTAGTAACTTAAATAACAAGTTCCATTAGCTCTGCACTGCTCATGGCAGCTGTTATTGCATGAGTATGTATGTGTTTCATCTCCATGCCTAGACTGCTTTTCTTTTGAGGACAGGCGAGTGTCTAATAACTTTTATATATCTCTAGGACCTTTTATAGGTGTTTACTATATGATGGTTGCTGATAACAATTACATGTTTTTTGCCTACAAAAAATAATATATCAGCTTGTCTTTGTTTCATATTCCATTCCATAAACTACCAAAGCTGATGCAGAGATGGAACAATACTTCAACTGCTTTTGGCCTTCTTATTTCTTTATTTATGTAGTTATTTGCAATGACTGTCCTAGTAAACATATAGCACTTGGAACTGATTTTGAAGATAATTAAAAATTTTAAAGTTTGTTTCTTAAGTGTTCTGCCTGCAATTTAGTGAAAGCTATTGGTGAGAGTGTCTCTTTCATTATGCCATGTGATTTGACTAATAGCTTTTTTCTCAAGAGTAGTTTATTGAAAACCTTTTCAGAGTTGGAAATTTCTATTTCAATAGCTAAATTTAAAGATTCTTAATAAACAGAGTGTTTTAAAACTAGCCAGCTAATACTTATTGAATGCTAATTATGTGTCAGGTTGTATTCTAAGTTCTTTGTGCATGTTAAATCATTTAATCCTTACAATAATTCTATGAGGTAGAACACCATTAAGAACTTCATTTTTCAGATAAAGAAACTAAGGCACAGAGAGGTTAAGTAACTTGCCCAAGGTCACACAACTAACATGTAGTGGGTCGGGGATTCACACATAGGTAATCAAACTACAAACTCTGCTCTTAGTTTCAAAATTATACTACCTCCTACTATATTTTGGTGCTAGGTTTTTAAATGAAATGAAATCTAGCTATTACTATCACTGATTCTTAAATATCATCAATTTATTCTGGTTCTTGATGTCATTTGCAGACCTTGATTAAGATTTTTCTTTGTAATTCACTCTACTTTTCTTAGCTGGCAATTTATTTATTTATTATTTATTTATTTATTTATTTATTTATTTAATTATTATTTTTTTTAACAGCTTTGCGTCAAAATTCATTGCGGGCACCTTTCTTCACATGCCATCTAATTAGAACACCCTCTCTGTTCTTATATTTTATTTTTTAAAAAGGCATTGCTTTATCTACATTTTCTGATCTCTTCTTACTATTGTGCCTATGTGTAATTGAAGCCCACATAGATTAATTGGTTTCATGAAACATGATGTTGTCATGCAGTTAGATATGCAGTCAAAAGAGAAAACTTTTTTTTTTAAATTTTTTCTTCGAGAATATCTCTCTTCCCCTGTCTGCCTGTATAGGAATCCAACTGCTGTGTTTGGTGTTATTTGAAATTCCTATATAATGCATTAGCAAGTGCATCTTTTATAGCCTTGGTTGGAGACTGTTTCAAAAATGCACATCATGCTAATTTAAAAATGAACAGATATATATTTCTCCTAGAGAAAAGGTGGTGTTTTTTTTTTTTTAAGATAAATGTAATTTTTACCATAGCATTTGAGTGATTCCTTTGGTTTCCAGAAACTAAAAGATTAAACACATCTATTCAACTCCATTTGGCTTGTATTAATCATTACGATGTTTAAATAATAAACTATTATTTAAAGGTAGCTAATATCTGATATTTCAAGCCCAAGTTGTTCGTTGTAGAATATTTCATTTTGTCTATACTCACACTGGTTTTTCTCTTAAACTTGTGGTTCTATTCTTTTTGGTATGTCTTTCTGAATAGGATGATAGAAAAAAAATGGAAGCATTTTCTGAAGAGGTGACACAGATTCTTTTGAGAATTTAATGTATAGGATGGACAGTTTTCTTCCTCTCACTTTATGGAAATTTTCATCAAACAAATTGCTTTTTTCATCCAAATAGGTTAGAGCTCCTGCCCCTTAGGTGTTCTGACTATAGTGCAACCTCACACTGGCATATCTGAGTTTGAAAAGAATCCTTACAAAAGAATTTCTTTTTGAGGCACACTTTAAAAAGTACTGTTTTCCTCTTCCCTCTAAACACATAGAAGCAATGCATTTTCACCTCAATCTGATTTCTGTTTTGGTAATTTGGCTCAGCTTTGGATTTCATTGCTTTAAGGATGCAGCTCTTTATATCGATGGACTCAGCATCGCTTGAAAAAGTTGATTTTAGTTCCCTGGACAGTTTCATCTTGTTCCATTTGTATTCTTCTGAATTTCATAGAAATTTTACATTTAAGGGCTTTCAATATATGAAATGAGAATTATAAGAATAGTAATTTATATAGAAAATATATATCATATATTCTTTATGAGTACAAGATTACTTTTGCAGATTTTTTCTACCATTTCAGTACATTGTTCACTGTCATCCAACTTCTTCCACTTGCTTGCAATTTACTATACGATGTTAAGTGCTGTTCATTTTTAAATAATGAAAATAGTTTGTGAGGGGCCACAAAAAATCTTTTCATGTTTAAACTATAATCATTTCATGAAATTAAGTTTACTAAATCTGATTTTTTCTGGTGTAACTTCATTTAGTTCTTTAAAGAAAAGTCAGACTTCTGAGTCATCCACTCAGAGTCAGACTGGCTGGGTTAATTAGAAACAGCTGGGGTACATATGGTGACACCAGAAGCCTCTATTATAGGTGAAAGAGGCCCATTCAGGTCATTCACCCTAGGGGAGACTTGAGCAGAGGGTAGTTGTGCCAAGAGTATAGCAAAAATTAGTTGAGGACAATTCTGCTAAGTTAGTTGAAACATAGAAATTTATATTGATAAAAATTATTGTAAGTTGGGTTTTTAGACACTGGGGCTTGGCTTAGCTAGTGAAGATAAGCTAATATTGGGAGGGCTAAATCAATGCAAACATGAGAAGAAATCTGTGAAGTTAAGAATCAACATTGCCTGCTTTCTTTAAAAAGGTTTTCCTCTTCTTTGTTCTCTTTACACAAGTACATTAATTGTTTTTCATTGGTTGGTCGGTTTTGTGATGTATTCGCTTTTCTTCATTTATAATCTGTGAGCCTTTTTATTTTAACTTTAGAATCTGCTTTGCTGCCCCAAACAAAGGAACCACTTATCTATTGGTGATAGCAACTAAATAGTTCATTTAGGATGTGTCCTAACTCCTCCCTAATGACAAGCCCAGCTCTTAAGTAGTTACAGATGTGTTCACTTTGAAGTGTTCTTATTCTATCTTGGTGCAAGAAAAAAAAAATCCATGTATTTTCTTCTGTTTTTTTTTTTTTTTGTCATGCCACCTCTCCTTGTCTTTCAATATATTGCTGAATACCTCCTTTATGAAACCTACCTGATTTGATTGAATGAGAGACAGAGGAATTCCCATGGTTACTCAGGCCATTCCCTATTCTATTCAGAATCCTTGCTCCCACTGGCCATTTATCTCTGAAATAGTTTTAATATTCTGTTATCTAGCTTGTCTTTTGGCTCTTTGTCTACATTGTTATTGGCTTTCTAAAGTTTTTAGATATTAGTAGGACCTGTGGTTTTGTTTGGTTATCTCTTAACCATTTATAGTGATTAATCATCTGTAATAACAAATAATTGAAAAATAGCTTCTGTTAGCTTTGGAGGATGCATTATAATGCCTAATAATATTAAAGTCAATTTGCATTTCCTGAACAGCCACTACTGAACATCAAAGAAAGATGGTCCCAAAGCTGTGTAGAAGAGATAAGAGGAAATTAATTATACATATTTTACACACAAATGAATCACTTGTAGTTACTAAGAGTTGTTATTCTCACTCCTAGCCTCTGATATAAACAAATACTTTACAGAGCCTTGTTGATGAATAAAAATATAAAGAATGCAAAGATTGGCAGAATTTCATGTTGATTAGTAATAGTTTAACTCTTGGATCTACAACATACAGAGTAATGCAACCTTGACTCTTCTTGCTCACTATGACTATATTTGTGGGCTTAGATGGGCTTGAAATCAAACCAGAATTAGTCAAAGGTAGTTTTCGCTACCACTCCTGTCCCCAAACCAAGCCTCTTCTTTTGAAGTTTCACCTCTTTTTGATACATGCATCCTCTGGTTCTTTTCGTACTTTTTATAACATGAAAGGTGAGACTGTCTTCAGTCTCTTTCTTACAGGGCCCGAATATGTTCTCCCCCCAAAAAATGAGAAATTGGGTGAAAAATCCATCCCTATCAATGTTCTCCTTTAAAAATATAAAAAGCATATTGTTAGATCGATCAGAGATCACATTAGCCTAATCATTCTGTAAATGTATTCTTTGAAAAACTTAAAAATCATCTTCTAATAAATCGGTTGTTTTCACTATTGAGGCATTAAATTATAGTATGACTTTGGGTTTTGATTGAATACTGGCTCAAAAACCTGTGTATTAACCACTAAATCTGAGACACAGAGAGGGTAAGTAATTTTCTTAAAGCTATTTAGGTGTTTCATGAAACAGCTATGTTTGAGGATTATGAGTCTCCTTGTAAAAAAAAAAAAATCCAAGTTAAACATACGGATTCCATAAACTGATCTTATAGGTAAAGAGGGTATTTAACCTTGATATTTAAGTCTCTACAATTTGGCTCTACCCTATATGACCTCTTCATCGTATGTCTCATATAGGTTGTATTAGTTACTTTCAGGTTGTTTGATATGTTTTTGAAATGTCGTTTCATTTGCAAATTTTGACAAGTATTTCTTCTACTTTTTTTTAAATACCCCCAGTTCCTCAGCACTTTATACAGGACTAGGCATGAAATGCTGAAAAAAATAAATTTAAAAATCCAACATTCCCCACTGTGTATAGTAGAAATTTATGCCATAATACTGGCAGCATTGATACAAAGGCATTATTAAAATTGATGCCTTCTTTCTCTTCCTCATCTGTCCCAGTCGAAGCCATACCTGATATGTTAACAGTGCATTACAAAAAGTCCATCTATAGCTGGAACCCTTAGCCACAGTTTCGAAACAAAAGAACTTGCCTTAAATTCCACTGATTTCAAACTCACTTCCCATAGCCAGACATAACATTTCAGTAACAGTCATGCTTGGCCTCCTCGTGGTAGTGATTAAATTGAATGTTTCTATTTTTCTAGTATTGGCATTATGGGGTCAGCTGAAAGAGGCTAATGGGATGATTTATTCTGTTTGATGGTGTTCATTATACACATTTAGAAACAACCACAGTAACCTGTGGGCTATATTTAAGCATGGGTAATGTTTCTTATATACTAGTTAGTAATTAATTAATTAATTATTATTATTATCATTATTATTTATATACAGGTGAAAGAAAATAACAAGTTGTAGCTCTTTCTAATTTTGGTCTCTCTGAGAGAATGTATGGGATTTAATAATTCTATATAAAATTTAACATGGCCATTTTCTCTGCTTTGTTTGAGCTATAATCTGGCTTTGACCAAAAAGATTTGAAAAACATTTCTATATACATTTTATTCCTTCTATAAGTGTTCTTGTAACTCTTAATGTGTAAGACTTCTATAGACTTCTATATGTTTTTTTAATGAAAATATCAGGTGGTTGCTAGCCTTTCATGAACCTTCTGATTCCTTCTTTCTTCCTTTTTTTTATCCCCTGCAGATTAAAACCAAGCTGCTAACATTTTCTATTCTCACTTTAACATTAAAAATAAAATGTATTTTACCAAGTGGCTCAGATAAACATTCACAGTACCTATCAACTCCCTAGGATAATCAATTGAGTCAGCTTACTCCAAAGTGAGTACCATGAATTACTAATTCTGAGGGACGTTTATGCGCACGTGTGTGCGCGCACACACACACACACACACACACACGCACACGCACACGCACACGCACACACACACACATTCTCATATGGAACATTTCATAGAACTAGTGACTAGTGTTCCAAAAAGCACATTTTGGAAAATGCTATGCTAGATCAAATCCTGTACTAAGGATGGGGAAACATGAACTGATTCCTCCTCTGCCACAGAGTAGTTCTGTGACCTTGGAGAAGTTGCCTTTATGCCTCTTGCATTTCCTTATTTGTAAAACTAGATCAGAGTCAGGCATGGGGATCATTTATTAGAATCAATAATTCTGAGGCTTTCCCAACATTCCTAACCAAGGTTTCACATAATCTTCTGACCTCATTGAAGTTCAAAGCTACCATTACCTTGGGAGCATAGACTATTTCTTATCTGTGTTGAGATAGAGAGCAGTAGTTGAGAACTACAGGACTGGATCCTCTTTGAGCTCACTTCCATCTCACACATACCATGTATATTACTAACAGTTAGTCACCCCAAAATTTTGTATGGCTGTCTGAAAGGTCAATAATGTTTTGTTGTTGTTGCTTTTGATGTTATATTCCCTGATAACAGAGTTTGTCAAATAATTTCTGCTACTTGGAAGCAATTACAAACATCCACAATTATTTATTTTAGAAACACTCATGTCTTAGTTAATACTTCCTAGGAGCTAGGCCTGACATTGGAATTCTTGTGCAAATGTTTTATTGAGAGAATGAGCTCAAGAAAAACCTGTAAGGCTCTAAGGGAAGCAGTATATGGCAGGAGAAGGAGCTAAGTAAGGGTATTGCTTCAGGAAAAGTATAGCCTTATTCTAGTGGGACCTTCGGCACATGAATTACATCACAGAGTTTATCCTGATCAGAGACAAGGAGAATGGACTTTTGTACCCCTGCAGCTGTCAGCCATCAGCTATGGGTTGCCTCTGAGATGAGACCCATAATGTCCTTGGCATATACAGGTGAGAAGCTCCTATCAGCTCCTGAGAATTGTGCAACTGTAAGCCATTAGCAGCAAACCCTCACAGAAGCTGGGTGATGGGTGCTCTAGCCCAGTAACAGGAATCAGGGCACCAACAGCATCTGCTACAACTAACTTGGAAATTAAAATTCCCTTTGGTTTCCCATATGCATGTGGACACTTAACAGATACATTCTAAAGGAAAGGCAGTTGTCGACTATAATTTAAGTCAGGTATTTGAGTGCCTATTAGTCAAGCTTTATAATACTAGGTAATGTGAAGAATATTAAGAAGAATTGATCATTATTCCTGGTCTTGAAAAGCTTAGAGTTTTGTTGATCTGATGAATACTATGTACATAGCATTTTAAAATATCAAAATTAAGGATGTAATTACGCTTTACATAAATGGTGGTACCAACTGGTATCAGAAGCTGCATCCTTATGTGGGCAGAATAGAGTGATTTTAAGTAAAGATTCAAAGTGCTAGGGAACTCCTTAGTAGGGACAGTGGGCCATTATGATGGGCAGGTATAAGGAAATGAATCACGGAGGAAAGTGGGACTTGAGCTGAGCCCATAAAGCCTGGCAAAAAAGTATATGGCGGTTATATAGTGGAGGAGAGGTTTACAGGATGAAAACCTGAATAAACTCCCTGAGGCATTCATTATACACTGTTAAGTGCTGTGAGAGAACATTGGAGAGTATGGCTTAGCTGGACTAGAGGATTTGTGTTGCAAGATAATGGAAAGAGCATAGTGAGATAGGTGGCACTGAACTGTGAAAGAAGTAGAGAACCAGAAAGAAGAATCTTAATTCATATTTTAGGCAATAGTTAGCTACTGAAAGTCCTTGAGCATGAGAATGATCTAATTAAATGGTGTTTTAAGAATGGTCATCTGGGCAACATGAGGAAGTTATTGGAGCTGTCGTTATGCACAATTTTTTTAATTGATAGACTGTCAAGAACTAGTTTTTTTAAATCCATTATGTTAGTGACTTATATTTGGAAGAACTAACTCAATTCTTCCACTTTATTACATTTAAGTTTTCTGAAACAGCTGTGTAAGTCATTGTGCAACCCTGATTTTCTTTTAAAAGGTGTCATTAAATGATGAGAAAGAAAAGGCTCATTCAAAAATTTCAGTTTGCCTTTCAAACCAAAACCAGGGATAATTATTCACAATCATACCTAAGTGTGAAATACGACATTGTTTCATGAGTCATCATCTAGGTTTTAACCACACATGCACATAAAAAGTACAATGTAATTCCACACAGGCTATTTGGGAAAGCATTCAGATAAATTGTCTGCTTTATTCCGTTGATTTTCTGTATATAAATTTGGAATCCTAACAGACCAAGGACACTCTCCAGTAGGAGTACATTCAGTAAACAACATGTGTCGAGCACTCACTATATGCAGATAAACTGAAGTTAGGGGATGCTGATTACAAAAGAAAGGAAATGTTTATGCTCTTGGGCAGGCTGTGGTATAAAGCAGACAATAGAATGTTTGGAAAATGTACGAGAATGTTTACAAAGCAATATGTAAAATAATGATAAATAAGATATAAACTGAGAGTCAATATTAAAGGACTAGAAGTCACAAAATAGGGTCAAGGCATAAGGGAGTCACAAGACTATAATTCTCTGACCTGGGCAATTCTTTCCTCACATTGATGCGGATTAACGAGATGGGAACCGTGTTTTCCTTCCTAGACAGCACTTTCAGTTGCTGAATAATATGTCATCAAATTTGAAAATCTTTATTTTATTACTGTGGTCTCTCAATGGTAAATCATCACATCTTTCTAGAAGAGTCAAAATCTTTGTGAATGAGGTATGTGAAATGAGAGGCTTTTTATCACAGATTTGAACCTCTATTCTTCGTGCCAGCATGTCTTTTTACTCTCTGCTAACAAAGGGATTGACTTCTGTCCTGGACCACAAGCAAATCCCCATTTTTTAAACTCTCAAATGGAGGATCTTAGACTGAGGTCCAGACACATTCCAGAAAACAAGACAGGAGCTAGAATATTAGAGTGATGGATGAGGTGGCATAGCTGGCAGCTACGGAGTCAGGTTAATCTTATTTGGAATTGGAAACTACTTACTCAAATGGATTACGGAGCAAGAATGTGTAATTCAAGGAGAAGGGATGGGGTAATGGAATGGCAGTCTGGATCAGAGTGGGCTAGAAACCAATGGTGATACTTGTTAAGAAAATTGTGATTCAAAATTGTGATTCAAAATGAGGAGAGGTAAAAGGTCTATATAGCAGAGATTAAGCCAAAACTGGGGGTGACAGCCCAGATCTCTCCTAGCAGGGTTTCTCACATTTTTAAAGAGCATGTATCTTTGGGCACATGGTTAACAGCACAGGTTTTAGAATCAGATAGCCTGATTACAGTTCTTAATGCTGTCAACTACCAGCTGTGTTGCCCTGAGTAAATCTCTTTACTGTGCTAAGGCTCAGCTATTGAAAATGAGACAAATCTTAATATTTTACCGAATAGATCTGTGATGTGAGTTAAAATGGGATAACATGTTTAGATATCTGACCCAGTGCCTGGCATACAGTGAACACTCAATATAAGGAAGCTGGAATTACACTTACTGTTTTTGCTGCTTCCCTTCCTCCACCGCAGGGCCATTAACTCAATTTGGAGAAGCAAAACAATAATATGCAGTATTCTAAGAAGATTGAATCAAATGATTCGGGATGTCTTTTTTTCTTGTAATTTTCTCTAGACTGAAGATCTTAAAATATTTGAAACAGAAAATTTCAGTTACCTGGTATTTAATATTTATCTCAAAGCTCAAAGCCTTCTAAGTGCTGAAACTCAGCTGTGTATTGGATATGTCAACAAGACAACATTCAAATTCACAACAGGGAAATAAATCAGAACAAACTGCAAAAGCTCACATGAAAAATGGATGACAGAAATTAGCCTCTCTCCAAAAGGGAATGGCTTGATAAGGAGTTACTGTGACCTCGAAAGGTCGTTAATGGTTAAAATGTTTTTGAAGATCTAGATTTGCTGTGAAATCTTGCATGTTTAGAGAGTATGCACACGTAATCTTGAAATAATTTCTTATACTTGCTTAGCTACCCACACATCTGCCATGCTTAGTACCAGCATCTTATACATAATGTTAGTGGGCACTTGTACACTGATTATTCAGCTCATAGAAATTGATAGCTTTTTTGGCCTTTGCAAAAGTTATCTTCAAAAGCCAAAAGCCAAATTAATACAAGCAATTTGTATTTTATCAATAATAAAATATTTTAATAGCTTTGATTCACAGATAGATAAAATTTATAGAGGAAATGATTTCTGCAATACTGTATAAAGACATAATCTGTGGTTTAATTTATTATCAGAAAGTGAGATTTCAGTATAAATTTACTTTTAACTATTCCAGTGGCTTCAAAACAGTTCTGTCAGTTTTTCACCTTTGACCTCAAATTTTGCTTTCTCTATTTGAGTGTGCTATTTACAAGAAAGGCTGAGAAAATTCCCACAATACCACATTACTTTTTAAAACTTCTACGTGTGACAAGTCACTATTGTTCACTTTAGTACTCCTCAAAAAAATTTTTTTTAAATACTGCAATACTAGTTATCATATAGGCAGCTGAGTAAACACTTATGTGGCTTCTTGAGGCTAGAACTCCCAGCCCCAACATGACCCCTAAATACTTGACAAGTTAGTTCTTTATTGAGTGGTTGAAAAAGTCATAAGTTTCCCTAGTGGTAAGATAAAGTCAGACAGGTTGGGACATATAGGTTTAGGACTTAAGATATTAGACCTGCGGGTGGCAAAGTATTGAGAATTGACCTTATCCTTTCTCTGTATAAATTTATTTGTCCTTTCTTGATGCTCGAAGGACTAGAGGATATAACATTGTTAAGATATACGAAATCACAGCATGTTAGTAAATCTCAAACATTTTTCAGTTCACAGATGCAGGAGCTTACTATCACAAATCTGGCCCTCCACAAAGAAAATTCCCACCCAGAATAAATGGAAAGGCTAGAACCACCTTTACGAGAGTCCAATAAAGTGAGACTTATTTCTTTATTAAATGTTGCTATCATGTTTTCTCGCTGCAAATGAGTATTGTGTGGCCCTATTATAAAAATTAAAATTAAGAGTCAGCATGGATAGTCTATGGAGGACTCTAATAGTCTACCAAAAAGTACTTAGGCCACAGTTTGAGAACCAAGAACAAGTGGAGATCGGACAGCTTGTAGAAAGCTACTGCCTAAATAGTAGCTTTAAGTCCTCCCACTATTCAGATTAACTTCCCCTTGAATCCTTGTTTTTGTCCCTATAGTGTCATCTGCTAGTAGCAATTATACAGTCATACACACTCAACAAATCTTTATTCTTTCAGCTAATTTTTAGAATCTTGGAGTTTTAGGGGAAAATCAGGGGAACTATACTTAGAATATTCTCAATTTTATATTGCAGGAGGCAGCTTTAAAATTGTTGCAGCTTTTCAGCCACCTAGTACCAATAGTCTGCTGTGATCTATGTCCTACATCTGAAGGATGAATCTAGACTTTAATACACTTACTAACAATGATAAAAATGCATGTGTTGGAATCGTAATGAAAATATAAATCAAAATGCTCCTTGATTTAACTGCTAAATACTACAGTGTCCAAGGTTTTGGATTCCTTTATTCCTTGAGGATAGAAACTCTACTTACTTGGTATGCTTAATATTTAGCAGAGATTTTTAACATGGTAGATGCTCTGGAGAAATTTTAAAATGATTGTAGCTCATGTTAATTAAGCAAGTTTTTGGTACCTACAACATAGTCTTTACAGGATTTTCAGCAATCAGAGATTTGACCTCAACTGTAGACTTCCTACTGGCATGAACTTCACTGATTTCCTAATTCAGAACCAATTGTTAATTTTCTTAGTGAGACATAGACCAAGTCAAAGTTAAACACAAATAAACTTTTAAACGAATTTGTTTCAAAACAAACCCAACTTTTATATTTCATTAAAACTAGTAATTATAAGAAAATAAAGCTGAAATGCATTTACCTAAAGCTTTTAGGAGCCCTTACCTCTTCCAAAGAACTTATAGATCAACAGAAAGGTAAACATAAAAAAAAAATTAAACCATCTTCATTCATCTGTTTTGTATTAGTTTAGTATAGCATGAGTTTGGTCTGAAATAAAAGGCTATTTCATTTGAAAAAGAACAATTTTAAAGAAAATGCTAAAATCAGAATAATATGAATGAAGTGGTATTACATATAGAGACAATAGCAAAAGCCAAGTTTTGCCCAAAGAATCTGAAAATATCTTCAAGAGCCAATGACCTTTCATTTAGCCTTTGAATAGGAAGAATCATTCTTTAGCTAGACAGCTGGCTGGAAATAAATAAAAATGGAATTGCAAAGAAGACCAGATATTAATCTCTTTCGCACATTGCTGAGAGTCTGAAACAGTAATATGGTACTAAATTAATATAGATAATGGCTTGATTGACCTACCCTATTCAGCTCCTCTCCCATTGAGGTTTTGTTCAAATGGCTTTTAAATTTATTTCTAACGAGGCTACTAGGGTGTATGCTAAATCACTAATATGTTTTTCCTGCCACCTTGAATGCTGTGTCAACCTTAAAGAGTTCATTGTTTCTAGTTGTTCTATTGAAATATCCATAGGTATCTTTCCTCCTGGGCAATTATTTTCCTATGAATCATCTAGGTATGCGAAGGCCAAGAGTAAAGGGAGAGGATAAAGTAAAGGCTTTTTGTGTGCTGAAAAAAAAAAAAACATGAAGCAGCCTGAAACTGACATGAAGACACCTTTAATCAAGTGTCAAATTATGTGCTAAAGCAAGGTCTGAGTGGGGACAGCAAGGTATAGTGGAAAGAGGACAGGCTTTGGGATCTCACAGACCTGGGTTCAAACTCCAGCCCTACCAAATAATATCTTTGAGCCTCAGTCTCCTCAGCTGCAAAAAGTAATTATACAATGACACTTTTTATGTTTTTTTTCCCCGCAGCTTTATTGAAGTGTAATAGAAAATTGATTGCTCATATTTGCATTCAATGAGTTTTTTTTTTTCAATTATAGTTGGCATATAATACTATATTAGTTTTGGTTGTACAGCATAGTGATTAGAGATCCATATAAGTCACAAAGTGGTCACTCCACTAAATCTAGTACCCCTCTTCCCCCTTATATGTTTTATATATTATTTTCCTTGCGCTACACTTTATATCTCCATGACTATTTTGTATCTATCCATTTGTACTTCTTAATCCCTTTGCCCTTTCTCACTGTCTCCCCCACCCTCCTCCTGCCTAGTAGCCCTCAAAATATTCTTTGTATCTATGAATTTGCTTCTGTTTTTTTGTTGTTGTTTACGATGATTTTGGTCTTTAGATTCCATATGTATGTGAAATCATGTGGTATTTGTGTTTCTCTGACTTACTTCATTCAGCACAGTACCTCCTAGGTCCATTAAGGCAATATCTTTTTCCATCCCCTTCCTTTTAGTCTGTGTGTGTCTTTAGTCTGAAGTGAGCCTCTTGTAGGCAGCATATGTAGAGGTCTTGTTTTCTTATTCATTCAGCCATTCTATCTTTTGGTTGGAACACTTAATTCTTTTCCATTTGAGGTACTTGTTGATATGAATGTAGTTATTACCATTCTTTATTCCTGTTTTCGATACATGTTCTTCTTTAAAATTCCTTCCAACAATTCCTGTAATACTGGCCTGGTAGTGATAAATTCATCTCCAGCTTATTTTTGTCTGGGAAGCTCTTTATGTGTCCTTCAATGTAAATGATACTTCGCTGGATAAATAAAGAATTCTTGGTTGTAGATACTGGATTTTCATCACATTGAATATTTTGTGCCAAGCTCTTCTGTCCTGCAAAGTTTCCTTTGAGAAATCAGCTACCAGGCTTATGAGAGTTCCCTCGTGGGTAACTAATTGCTTTGTCTTGCTGCTTTTCAGATTTTTCTCTTTGTGTTTGAACTTTGGCATTTTGATTATGATAGGTTTCAGTGTGGGCCTCTTTGGGTTCATTTTTTTGGGGGACTCTCTGAGTTTCCTGGAGTTGTATGTCTATTTCCTTCACCAGGTGAAGGAAGTTTCCATCATTATTTCCTCAAATATATATTCAACTTCTTGTTCTCCCTCTTTAGGTACCCCTAGGACATGGATGTTGTTACCTTTAACCTTGTCCCATATGCTTCTTAAATTATTATTATATTCTTGGTTACTTTTTTTCTTGCCATTCCAGTTGAATGTCCTTGTGGCTTCCCTATTCTCTATATCAGTGTTTTGATTCTCTTCTTCCTCACTCTGTTGATTCCTTCTGATATACTCTACATCTCAGATAATATATTCTTCATTTCTGACTGGTTCCCTTTTATAATTTCCATTTCCATTTTTATGTTTATTTTATTTTACTTTATTATTAGTGTCAAGTATACAGTACATTAGTTAGACATTTATATAGTTTATAAAAGGATCTCCCTAATTGTTCTTTCTCACCTCTGGCTCTCCACCTAGTCATTACATTAATGCTAACTGCATTCCCTGTGCTGTGCTCCCCATCTCAGTGACCATCTATCAACTATTAATTTGTACTTCTTTAACCCCACACCCCATTCTCCTAGCCCACCATATCCTCTCCCCTCTGGCCATCATCAGATTGTCCACTATATTTGTGAGTTTGTTTTTGATTAATTTGTTCTTTTTGATCCTTAGATTCTGCATATATATAAAATCATATAGTATTTCTCTTTTTCAGACTTATTTCACTCAGCATAATAACCTCTAGGTCCATCCATGTTGTTGCTAATGGTAGGATTTCATATTTTTGAGTGGCCATTCATTCAAAAAATGAGTAATATTCCATTGTATATATGAACCATAACTTCTTTATCCAATTGTCGGTTGATGGGTATTCAGATTGCTTCCATACCTTGTCTATTTTAAACTGGGCTGCCATGAACATAAGGGTGCATAGATCCTTATGAATTATTGTTTTGGTTTTCTTTTGATAAACACCAGGAAGTGCAATTTCTGGGTCAAAAGGTAGATACATTTTAAATTTTTTGAGAAACTTCCAGTCTGTTTTCCATAGTGGCTACACCAATTTGCAATATCACCAACATCTTTGTTAAAGTTCTCACTGAGTTCATCTACATTTCCCTTAATTTTATTGAGCATCTTTATGACCAGTGTTTTTAACTATGCATCTCTGAGAATGTTTGATGCCATTTTTACTGTATCTCTCTCTGTTCTTTTCTTTCATATGGATTCTGCTTCTTTGTCTTCCCACTTTGACTGCCTTTCTGTGTCTTTTCTATGTACTAAGCAAAGATCCTAAGTCTCCTAGTCTTATTAGCATGGCTTTGTGTAGTAGGTGTCCAGCAGCACAGTCCTGAGAGGGGTTCAGCTGCAGGCCAAGTTTAGACCCAGCCTGTGCCCTCCAGGGCCACCTGTTAAGATTCAGCAAGCAATCCACAGATGCTGTGCTTGTAGTTGCCTCAAGAAACCACTCCAGAAACTGAGGTTAGCTGCCACCAGTGTGAGTCTTGGCACTGCTCATGAAATGGCACAGGACTCACTGAGGACACAGTTGGATGTGGCTTGAGAAGGGCTGTGAGTTGGGGGAGGCTGAGTTTCAGGGACTCCTCTGGTTGGAGCAACCTCTGTTATCCAGTTTGATGACCTCTCAGATATGGCAGTGCTGAGTCCTCACACTGGGAGTGGGGAGGGCTCAACAGAAGAACAATGGCTACTGCTGACACTTCTGCCCAGGAGAAAGGCTTACCTCTGACCCTTGCTCTGACAACTCAGTGTCCCCCAGAATTCCCTGGTGTCCTCAGAGTAGTCAACCAGGAATTAGCACTCAGAGTTAGCAGGCCTGTTACCGTGAAAGTCTGGTTGCAAACACGGCCCCTTTAAGAGGAACTTCTGTAGCTTCCGTAGCCTCTGTACCACTCAGCTGCTCATGACGGGCAACCTCTCACCTTCTCCCCCTCTTACCTAAAACTGTTGCAGGGTAATTTCTTATATCTCTCCCTAGTTATAAGGCTTCTGTTCATCTATACCCCCAGATGAGTCTGCTTGCCGTTTGCTCTGTGTTTCCATCCCAACTTTGATGTGATTGCAATAGGAGATGAATGAAGCTTCTATCATCTATGTCATTTTGCCTGGGTTTCTATAATGACACTTTTTGACAGGACTGACTCGTAGATCACATGAGAAACATGTTAAAGTGCCTAGCACAATCCGTGGATCTCAATTAGTGGTAAGGGCTGCAATTATCACAGACTGATATTAGGGAGTTGACCATGGAGCGGACACTCGAGGAAAAATAACTTATTGGATATAGATAGGAAAGGAATATATTCTGACTGGTTTAAAGGTACTCACCTTCTCTATAATGAGCATAATGGACCTCAGAAAATCATATCCTATCACCTGCCTGCTTGGCACAAAGTGTAATATAGTTTAATGACTGTAACTTCAGGCATCAGCCTAAAACTACTTGGAGGTAATATTGCTTTGCATTGCAGTTTCAGTGAAGTGGACAGGCAGAATAGAGTTCAATTTTACAGTCTGACCTCTTGGTCATTACTTAAAGCCACAGAGCCATATTTAATCTACATTTTCCTCTTTGCAAGTAGTTTCTAAGACAGACAGTATGTCATGTGCTAACTAAATTTCAGATTTAAAAAACACATTTAACTGTATAACTCAAGATGATAAAAAACTCATTTAATGGAGAATGTTCTTTTGCTGTCTGCTTGATCAATAAATTAAATACATTAATTAAGTCAGACTGTCAAGAACAAGGACTGTCACTAAGAATAGCCAACAGAACTGACCCATTCATCAGAGAGGAGGCTGGGAAAAGGCAGTCTTTGTCCTGTAATTCTGTGATGAATATAAAGAAATAGCTCATGGTGAGAAGGTAAAGTGAATATGGTGGGGAAAAAAAACCTACCATTGTTATTTTCAATTGCTCAGTTGATTTTTCTGTTTTTTTTTCCTCTCTGTTTCTTTGTATCTACCTTTGTCCTTTGCATGCCATATGATGTTCCTTCTGAATTTTAAACACAATATAGCAACAACTGTTACTCTTGCTCATCTGAATTGGAACTCTATGTGGCATATAATACACTAAAGATGTATAAAACATCGTCCTTACCTTCATGCAGTATCTAGAAAAATGATATATGACCAGACAATTTAAAAATAAATCTCGGTGGGGGACCAGTCTGAGCAAGTGGGAGGATGTTACTTAAATTGTAATCCAGTATCAGAATGATGTGAGACTGCTACCAACTGAATTCAAGCACCAAAGATCCCCAGGTAGTCTTCGCAGATCCCTTGCTCCTTGGACTCTGTCTCATTGACTCCTTTTCTTTACCTTTCCTTGGACTTTGGCCTCAGTGCATAAAATCTTGGACCAGAAAACTCTGACTTTGGCTTTTGCCTAGTATTTTCCACCTGTAGTTTCAGGGTCTTTACTTTTAACTGTATTACCTAGATTCTTAAAACACCTAGAATGGTCTAAGAAGAAACGCTAAAATCTCCTACCTTGACAAAATGCTAATGCAGCTCAGATTAGTGGTTTGTCTTGTTCAGCATTTTAAGTGACAAAGTTTCCAAAAATGTATTATGGAAAATCATTTTGGCAGTCTTTTACATCACTCAGTCTCATAAGGCTAAGAGTGACCTCTAAACAAGTTGACTTTATCTTTAATAACACAACTATTTTTCTGCTTAGTAACAAGTGTTTATTGAGTACCTACTCTGTGCCATGAATATTTGAGCACTGGGGACAATAAATCAGTGCCTTCTCTCTATAGTATGAGAGACAGACATACAAAAAATAAAATATAGTATGGCAGATTCTGTCAAACATGTACAAGGAAAAGGGTAGTCAGAAAAATTATGAAGTTTGAGCTAGGTCTAAAGGATAAATAATAGTTTGTTAGATAAAGGGAGGGAGGGCATTCTAGGCATAGAATCTCTTACATAAAAGCTCTGCAGCATGATATAGCAAAGTACAATTTGAAAGTAGTTTGATGAGGCTGAAACTTAGTGTAACAAGTAGAAGTGAAAGATGTTGCTGGAAAGGCTGACATAGACAAACATTGAGGCCTTTTTATATCATATTAAAGATCTGTAATTTATCTTTAGGCATATTGATGAACTGCAATTTGTGAACAGCTTGCATTAAATAAGTCATCCGTTACTTTTTTGAGGTGAATCTTACCCCCCACCCCATCGATTCCTGTTTTGAGGTTCTAATCCCCAATACCTTAGATTGTGACTATATTTAGGAACAGGGCCTTTAAAGAAGTGTCAGGTAAAATGAGACTCTTAGGCCGAGGCCCAAATCCAATTTGGCCAGTGTTCTTATAAGAAGAGAAGATTTGGACATAGACACAGAAGGAAGACCATGTGAAGACATGGGAAGAGAACTGCCATCTACAAGCCAAGGAGAAAGGCCCTTAGAAGAAACAAATCTTGCCAATGCCTTGATCTCAAACTTCTCTACTAGAGCTGTGAGAAAATAAATTTCTGTTGTTCAGGCTACCGAGTCTGTGTTAATTTATTATGACTGTCCTCAAAAACTAATACGGTTACTACTAATAAAGTTCTAAACATTATACTTTATTTTTTAAAAATACATATAACTTTATTCATATAATAATACCATGATTCTCATTTTCTTATAGTATAATATGCTTTCTTGAGTATAAGAGAAATCAGTGAAGGCATCTTAATATATTGAGCAAGGTAGTGACAAAGTCAGGTATGTGTTAGGAAGATTATTCTAGTAGCAATCTGGGAGAATTGGAGGAAACTGTGACTAGAAACAAGATCAGTTAGAAAAGTGTTGGGGGTCATTTTGAGGCCTAATAAATACCATAGCACACCTCTTCCTTGCTTCAGTTTAAACCAATTGAGAAATAAAGCACAAAGTTGGAGGATGAAGATGGAAATAACACCTCTAATACTATATTAGCTAGGCAGGTGGAGGATGTAGATGAGTGTAGGAACCAAATTAATTCTCTGTGCCCCAGGCTGGAACTTAGAACAGCCTAGTTGAGGGAACGTTGAATCTGTGAAACAAAGGACACTTGCTCAGATCACCACCACCTACTGGTCTAGGTAGAAAGGAAGGAGAAAGAGACCAAATTTCCTACTCCACCAAGTTGAGAAATGTGGATCATTTTATCACAAATTAATTTATATAATTTGGGGGCAGGATATAATGGAAAGGGGGATGGCTACTTAGATTGATTACAACATCCTGAAGGGTAACAAATTCCATTATGTTATTTCTGCTACACAAGGTAGGACTTTTCGAATGAGATGTTAAACTAGGAATTTGCAACTCTCAAAGTCCTTTTCATTTCCACATCAAAAGCTTCCAATGATAGATTATAGAGTGAAATCTTCATAATAAATTAAGAAACAGAGTAAATGCAGTGACTCTTCTCAGGCCACAGTGGCCCTGTGCTCTGTGAAATTGTTTTACTGTCCCAAACAGCTCAGCAGTGGTCAAACGCTCATAGAACAGTTGTTAATTCTCAAATTATCCATTTAAGCAATAAAGAATAGTTTCACAGAAAACATGGCAGAGTGAGAGACATCCTCAGATCTCTTATCTTGAAACAACAATAAGCTGGACATCTGAAACTCAACAAAAAACACACAAACTGCACACTAGCAAGTCTGAGTGTAGTATCTGTGCATAAGAGATACCACAGGTCAGAACCCCGGGTGGCAGGGGGTGGACTGGGAGAAATAAAAAAGCTGCCTCTATAAGCCTCAGGAGCTCCCTGCAGGAGGAGGGAGAGGGGAGAATGTGCTGCAGGTTCCCTGAACAGTACTGCCTGGGAGCACTGTGAATTCCATGCAGCTGACGGCAGGGCCCCATCATCAGGGCAGAAAGCAGAGAAGCGGGAAGGGACCGCAGAGAAACAACAGTTGATTTTTACCGGCTGCAGTTGCAAAACTGAGGTTGAGCCAGAGCTTCCAACTCCCAAACCAGAGGGCCCCTCCTCCATACACTTTGAGACTGATTACCATGGAAATCTGAGCAAACGCTGCTGAGACTGTCGCTGACACAGACAAGGAATGAAACTGGGGGAAGCGAGCATGATTGGATATGTATAAAAAGAAAAAGGCATTAACACTTTATATAAAGCAGGGATCCAAGAGGCTTAGATGCCACCTACTGGAAACCAAAAGAAAAGCACCTTCTTTGCAGCAGGCTAAAAGGAGACTTTTATATAATACATTTTCTTAAAAACCGGCATAATACACTTCCATTAATGCCCAGGCAGAGAAATAGTCCATTAAACACCATGAACAACCAAGGTGACAGGGCATCTCAAAAAGAAAGAGAAAAATCTCCAGAAAATAAGCTTACAGACATAGAAATATGCAACTTAAATGACAGAGAATTCAGGATGGTACTTCTGAAAATACTCAGTGAATTTCTAAAACGAGTCATATCAATAATTTCAGGAATAAAAAAAAACAACTAGATGAGCACAACAAGGAGATTGAAACCCTCAAAAACAACCAAATAGAACTTCTGAAGATAAAACAAAAAACAAAAAACAAAAACAAACAAAAAAAAACATGCTATAAGAGTTGAAATATGAAATAGTAAGCTTGAGAAATAGAGTCGACAAAATGGAGAAAGGGATCAGTGATTTTGAAGACAGAAATTTAGAAATAAATCAGAAGGAAGAAGAGAGAAACCGAAGAATGAAAAATAATGAAAGAGAAATACAAGAACTAGCTGATACTATCA
>NW_006433381.1:19333-21760 GCF_000325575.1 Pteropus alecto | reverse complement strand
AACGCCTATTAATATCTATGTTCCCAGTAAGGGAGGTTCAAAATATATAAAGCAATTACTAACAATTAAAAGGAGAAACTGACCAAAACACAATCAAAACACAAACTGACCAAAATACCCTACTGTCAGATATGGATATATCATCTAAACAAAATCAATAAAGAGATAACATCTTTAAATGATACATTAAGCCAGTTGGACATAATCAACATTTTCAGAGCCTTTCATCCCAAAACACGTGCTTATACATTCTTTTCTAGTGCACATGGAACATTCTCAAGGGTTGACCACATACTGGGACACAAAACTAGCATATTCTCTGATCATAATGCTTTGAAGCTGGAGATCAACTGTAAAAAGAAAGTGGAGAAAACCACAAATATGTGGAGAGTAAATAACATACTACTGAAGAATGACTGGGTCAGAGAAGAAATCAAAAGAGAGATCAAGAGATATATAGAAATGAAAGAGAATGAAAGTACATCAAAACTTTACTTTTGGGACATGGAGAAAGCAATAATAAGAGGAAAATTCATATCATTATAGGTCTATCTCCAAAAACAAGAACGAGCCCAATTAAACAAAGCTTCATCAAAACATTTAGACTATCGGTGTCCTTAAGTTCCATGGACTAATGCAAACCCTAGTGTCAATTTCTGGTGAGATTTCAAGGAAATGGCATTCAGAGAAAAGTGAGAGTAGTGGTACTAATATCGGACGAAATAGACTTCAAAATAGAAAAGGTAAAGAAAGATACTGAGGGACACTTCATAATGATAAAGGGAGTCATGATCCAAGAAGACAACACTTCTTAATATCTATGCTCCCAATCAGGAATACATAAAGCAATTACTAATAGAACTAAAGGGAGAAACAGACCAAAACACTATCATAGTAGGAGACCTAAATACCCCACTGTCAGATATGGACAGATCATCCAAACAGAAAATCAATAAGGAAATTACATCCTTAAATGATACATTAGACAACTGGACATAATTGACATTTACAGAGCCTTTCATCCCCAAACAATTTCTTATACATTCTTCTCTAGTGCACATGGAACATTTTCAAGGATTGACAACATACTGGGACAGAGAGAGCCTCAACAAATATAAGAGAGCTGAAATCATACCAACCATATTCTCTGATCATAATGCTTTGAAGCTGGAGATCAATTGTAAAAACAAAGCGAGAAGAATCACAAATACATGGAGATTAAACAAAATGCTACTAAAGAATGACTGGGTCAGAGAAGAAATAAAAAGGGAGATCAAGAGATACATAGAAATGAATGATAATGATAGTACAACATATCAAAACTTTTGGGACACAGCAAAAGCAGTCATAAGGAGAAAGTTCATATCATTACACACCTATATCAGAAAACAAGAACGAGCCCAAATAAACAATGCTTCATCTTAAAAAACTAGAAAAGAAAGAACAAATGAAGCCTAAAGTCAGCAGAAGGGAAGAAATAATTAAAATTAGAACAGAAATAAATAAAATTATAAACAAACAAACAAACAATAGAAAAATTAAATGCAACAAAGTGCTGTCTTTGAGAAGGTTAATAAAATTGACAAACCCCTGGCTAGACTCACTAAAGAAAGAAGAGAAAGGACACAAATAAACAAAATCGGAGATGAAAGAAGGGAAATTACGACTGACATCACAGAAATACAAAGGATCATGTAAGAATACTATGAAAAAAGTATATAATACCAAATTTAATAACCTAGAAAAAATGGACCAGTACTTAGAAAAATACAATCTTCCTAGACTGAATCAAGAAGATCTGGAAAATCTAAATAGACTGATCAGCAGTATGGAAATTGAAATAATCATCAAAAACTTACCAAAAAGTAAAAATGCAGGGCATGATGGTTTCACAGGTGAATTCTACCAAACATTCAAAGAAGATTTAATACCTATTATTTTCAAACACTTCCAAAAAATTGAAGAGGAGGCAGTACTTCCCAACTCCTTTTATGAGGTCAAAATTGCTCTGATACCAACACCTGGTAGAGATAACAGAAGAAAAGAAAACTACAGACCAATAACTCTCAGGAAAACATATGCAAAAATCCTAAATAAAAAAGAGAACCAAATACAGCAACATATTAAAAAGATTATAGAGTCTGTGGCCATGTCACCCTAAACACACCTGATCTCATCTGATCTCGGAAGATAAGCAGAGTCGGGCCCGGTTAGTACTTGGATGGGAGGCCACCTAGGAAGACCAGGTGCTCTAGGCATAAAAAATAAACAAATAAATAAATAAAAATATCATACACCACGATCAAGTGGGCTTCATCCCAGGGGCACAGGGATGCTTCAACATACGCAAATCGATTAATGTGATACACCACATAAACAAATTGAAAAATAAGAATCATATGATCATATCAATAGATACAGAAAAAG
>NW_006433381.1:0-18115 GCF_000325575.1 Pteropus alecto | reverse complement strand
TTCACAGTGGCCAGGACTTGGAAACAACCAGTGTCCTACAACAGATGATTGGCTAAAGAAGTTGTGGTACATATATACAATGGAATATTACTCAGCCATAAGAAGAGATGAAATAGTGCCATTTGCGACAACCTGAATGGACCTCGAGATAATCATGCTTAGCGAAATAAGCCAGACAGAAAAAGTTGAAAACCACATGGTATCACTCATATGTGGTATATAAAGCTAAAAGCAACAAATGAACAGGACAAACAGAGACTCATGGACATGGACAATGGACGAGTGGTTATCAGAGAGTATGGGATGGAGGAGGAGGGGGGATGTAGACAGGGCAGAGGGGTCAAATATAGGGAATAGGGGGAGGTTGAAGTGGGTAAAGGGGATCAAATATATGATAGCTGAAGGGAACTGGACTTTAGGTGGTAAACACACAATAGAATATTACAGATGTTAAATTGTAATGCACACCTGAAAATTTTATAATTGTATTAACCAATGTTACTCCAATAAACTTAAAAAAAAAAAAAAAAAAAAAAAGAATAGTTTCCTTTTGCTACCTGGCCCAGTTAATCAAGAACTGATATCCAGAACTATGACATAGCTTCTGTCACCACATATATGACTTAAATAGTTTAAGCTTAAATATTATTTCAAAGGCATATTTGGTCCCTCAATAGTTTAACTCCTCAGTCACGGAAGAATACAGTTCATATTTTGAGTTGCATACAATTGACTACTTCAGTTGTAATTCTGAAACTTGTAATTTCTGCTTTTCTTTCCAGCCATTTTCTCACCCTAGGTAGGAAAACTTGTCTTAACATGGAAGCCATCCTTCTTCAATAGTATATGACTTTTTTTAGCTTTGGGGCCTCTAAGAGGTCCCACACTTGGGAAAAGCTTGATGTGGAGGTGTCATTAAGAACTCCTGTCAAAATGCAGAGCAGATGTAAACCAAGCAACTAATTACTTTCCTTAAATTCTGATGTTGCCCTGTTAACTGGCATTTACTGGCATATCACCTCTGTCTTTGGCTAGACTGTGTTATAAAGAGCCTTTGGATATACACATTTCCTTTTCTTTTGCTTTCAGTTTTATAGATTGATCAATTAACTTTAGAGTACAAGCAGAAAAAATGAGAGTCCCTCAGGCTAAGAATAGCCCTCATTCAAAAACAATTATTAGGTCTCACATTTTTGCTCCTGAGTTCTGAAAACTTCAAGGGGATTCACAATATTTTTGGAACATCCTAAGAGCAATGCCAGAGGAAAGTGGCAGAGAAACTACTTTACTTTTGGAAAAGATGCAAAGCCGGAACATTCAAAGTGTCATATTTGAACATTTATTCAGAGTTCCTTTGGAATGTTCACTCGGTTGGATTCAGAACCTGTACTTGGCAGGTAATCTTTCTTCAGTGGCCATACAATAAGTATTAGTTATAATGGTGCTTTCCCATGTGACACATAGTGGCTGTTTAATAAATGTGCATTGAATAAATTAGTTAATGAAGAAATGAGTATCTGAATGCTGGTTACACAAATATAAAGTTACTTCTTATCTGTGACCCAGACAATGACTAAAACAGTGAAATCCATAGGAAGTGTTTTTCAAGTTGCAGGTCACGACTTATTAGTGAGTTGTAGAATCAATTTAGTAGGCTACAACCATAATTTTAAAGACATGAAATGGACGAAAATAGAAAATGTTGGCATACATTACACATAATGAGTATAATTTTTCTGTGCTAAATTTTTGTTTTAGTTATACATGTGTGTGAATATATGGATCATGTGTGGATGATGAGTAAAATGTATTTATTAATGTGACTCACAGTCAAAATAGTTTGAGGTCAACAAATTTTGGCCCATGAACCAAATTTGGCATATCACCTCTGTCTTAGTCTGCTCAGGCTGCTATAACAAAATACCATAGACTAGGTAGCTTATAAACAATGGAAATTTATTTTTTACTATTCTAAAGGTTGGATAGTCCAAGATAAGGCACTGGAAGATTCAGTGTCTGGTAAGAGCCCCTTTCCTGGTGCGCAGATGGGGGTCTTTTTCCTGCCTCACAGGGTAGAAGTAGTGAGAGAGTTCTCTGGGATCTCTTTTATAAGGACATTAATCCCATTCATGAGGGCTCCACCATCATGACCTAATCACCTCCCAAAGGCCCCACCTCCAAATACTATCACAGTAGGGGAAGTGGTTTCAACATGTGAATTTTGGGCAAAAACAAAACAAAACAAAACAAACAGACATTCAGTCTATAGCAGCCTCTCTTTGTAAATAAAGTTTTATTGGAATACAGCTATGCTCATCATTTACATTTGCCTAGGACTTCTTTTGCACTACAATTGCAGAGCTAGGTACTTGTGACAGAGACCTCATGACCCACAAAACTTTATGTTTACTCTTTGGCCCATTACAGAAAGTTTGCTGATCCCTGTATTAAAGATTCTAGAGACCCTTAGGTATGCAGAACCTGGTTTATGTTGTTTAGAAAAGAATACAAGCTAATATAATCAATTAATACCTAGTTGGAAGTTAATCTTGTTTCTTTGGACTCAGAGCAAATGTTAGTAGGTTTTAAACACCTGTAAGAATATTTAAATTGAGCTAATGGCAGATAATTTAAAAATTTGGGCCAAAATGAGTGTATTGATTGAATTTGGTCATGCTCTTAGTGAGTTGACACAATCTGGTCTAGTGTGTAGTAAAGTTTCCTCATCCTGTGTAAACTTTGCAAACTCTACTCAAGAAGGTTCTAGAAACCAATTATATGACCAACTCACAACTTTATATATGCTTTCAAAACTATATAACTATACAACCAATGCCCAAATAAAAATGTCATTTAGAGTTGGAGATCTAAAAACTGTACCACAGGGAGGAGGACATGAAGCTAACAATATGCAAGGAATAAAGCAGATCAAGTAGCTTTTCCCCTAAATCTCGACTGCTTAAGTTACTCACCAGCCAGAAAGATTGCTTTTTACACTCCTTCACATTTGTTTAAATCTTGTGCCATATGTAGATAAGAACTGTGATGGATGCTAGCAACTGTTACCATCAGCATGGCTGGAGCACTGGGTATGTGTATCTGATGGTAAGAAGATGAGACTGGAGAAGTTGATAATCCCTCCATTTTCCATGAGACAGGCCCTGTGAACCAAGCTAAGGTAGCTCTGGAAATCTTTCAATCAGAAGAGACAAATAATCATATTTGTGTTTTAGATGCACTTTTTACAGTATGATCCATGGATTGGAGGAGATAGAGAATGGAGGAAGGGAGACCAGTTAGGGGGTTATTTTAGCAATCTCATTGAGAATAAAGACCCATAGCGAGTGCAGTGAACATAGGAACAAGTCATGGATATAGATTTGAAATATATTTAGGAGCTAGAACTACAAAATTTGTGTAGAGGAATATTAAGAGATTAATCTAGAAGTTAAGCTCAAACCTCTAACGGAGGGCCATTTATGCCACATTTAAAATTTCAGACTTTATCCTTAGAGGTACTAGGGAGCCAGTAATGGAAAATCACTCTGCTGGAATGTAAAATATTGATTGAAAATAGCCGGGCCTAGAAGTATGGAGACCCATTAGGAGGCTAATTCTAGTAGACACGGTTAGGAAGTGTTTTTGACTATGAATATATTCATTCACATTAAGTTTCTCCTATTTCCTTCTTGACACAAATGAAATAATCTAGTTACACAAGTATATAATTTAGCTACATTGCGAGATTGAAGGCAAGATATTTTAGACATCCCAGTAGTGGGAAATTAGACTGCTCTCTCATGCAAAGCTCTGAAATTCTATATGTGGACAGGTATTTTAAGAGATACTAACTCTGCTGCTGGGGTAGGTTATTCTTTAGGGACACTTTCTTGCTTCAGGGTATTGAATTACCCGTGTGTCTGCTCTAAATAGAACTAGAGAAAACAGTAGACCTGTTCCTTTGATTTCCTTTTGCTTGAAATCTTGTACCAGAGATAGTTGCAACAATGCAATTGACTATAGGACAGATCTTAATGACTTGTCCTCACTGTGACATCTGACATTGTGACATCATTTCACATATATAACCGTTATTGATTTGATGTCTGAAGAAACATAAGAGTTCCTTCTGTGGCAGTACGAATTTGAGTAATCTGAGATCTCTTGTGTAGTTATACCTTTTCAATTAATCTTTGCAAGAGAAGCGATTATAGTCATATGTAAATTACATTGCTAATTAATTTTACACAAATCACAGCTCTGAATACTACATATATCCATTGACTTAAAAAGTCTCCAATCAAAGCATCATCCCATTCTTTCTAACACAGGAAAGTAAACTCACTGGTTTCAGACATATTTCCTTACCCTTCTTTATTAACCTTGATGTATGAAGGCAACTCGAATAATATTTTCTGTCTTTCTGAACATATATTTATCATCAAATATTAATTCATTTCTTTTAATATCACATATTCTACCTTGTGTAATAACATTGGCCTTGAGAAAAATATCAACTATTTTTGGACCCCAGTAATTTTCTGACAAGTTAAAGTTATTTTAATGCACGTTATTTGTGTGTTCAGTAGGAGAGGTACCTTGTATATCTTTAGTGTCATTCGCTCAAGGCTCTGAGAAACAACTGTAAGTACATTTTAGTAAAAACTTCCTTTTTAAATCATTTTAGCCCAAATTTACATGCCACTTCATGGTTCCCTATAGAATTGTTTTGTTTTTTTTTTGTTTTTTTTTTAATTTTTGATCTTTCTCTCTCGTGGGAGAGTTCTATCCAAACTACATCATTGAATCAGTGACTGGTTTCATCCAGAAAGAGCTAGATCCAACCTTTATAAATGAAGCTAGAGGAATGTCAGTCAGATGCAGACATCCAAAGACAGAGAAGAGAAAGCAGGTTGAATTTGTGAGGTTTGGTTCTTACCCTTTCAATATCATTTCTTCTTTAAGATCTTTTCCTTCACTACTACCCCTGTGACTCATCTGTGGTAATTGTTGGAAAAATCTCTATTTCACTGGATGTAGTGTGACTACTATTTCTTTTGTTTGTTTATCTCTGTTTAGAGTAGGATATTAAATAGAATGTTTCTTTTTTATATGCATCCCATTGAGATCCTGTGGTAACACGTACCCGTGGGATATTGTGTCTTTTCCACTAACACAATAAAATATTGTCCTGGCAGCCATTTCATAATTGCTTCCATGAATGAGGCTACGGATTAAATGAACCTGGAACCAGCAGTTAGTTTTATGAGTAATAATGGTGGCTGTTTAATGAGTGCTTACAAAGTGCCAGGCAGGCACTGTGCGAAGCACTTTATATGCATTATCTCATTTTATCCTCACAACGACTCATGAGGGGAGTACTGAGAAACCTTAATTTATTTAAAAATATAATAAAGCTGTGATTACTCATGAATGTGGTGGGGTTACTATATGGCTTTGGAATATATTCTTATATTTATATTTAACTATAAATAACAATAATGACTAGAATGTATTGAGTGCTTATTATGTTCCAGGCACTATGTTAAGCATCTTATCTGGATTATTACAAAGAAGATGCTATAAATTTACAGTTGTGAGAACAGAGAATCAGAAAAGTTAAGTAACTGGCTCAAGGTCACATCATAAATCAGACAGCTGGGATTCAATCCCTGTTTTGACTGTCTCTTAAGTCTGTGATCTTAACTCCTACCTCCCTTTACTTGCTTCCTTACACATCTCCCCACCATATCCTCCGTTCATTATAACTTTCCCTTATACTATTGGAGAAAATCGTCAAGGTAGCATTATTTTTCTCTCCATGTGATTTTTCTCAGGATGTCTTGTTTTATTGGTTCTTCTGGAACTGTTCTATTCTGTCCTCCTGAAAGAGAAAATTATCTTCAGGAAAACTTTAATCTTTTTTATTTTTATTTTTTGTCATTTTAAAATGGTCAATTATGAGTATAAAAGTCATTTGTATGCCTTATGGAGCTCATTCTATCTCTCTACATAAATGACTCCAAGGTCCTGTGAAATTACCCCAATTGTGTAACCAGTCCCTTTATGAACTTTCTCCTGAGACTCTGGACAGAATTTTCAGATCCAACAAAAAGACTAATAATAAAGAAAAATAAAACTAAATAACTACTCATATAAGTTCTTAAATGCTCAAAATGTAAACAGATATGATTTTTAAAAGTTTCAGCATATGTAAAAATCCTTTCAAAAAGTATGTCCCTATTCATATAAATCTTCACTAAATCAGGCTAGTGAGTCAGAAATTGTTTTTTGTAGAAATATTTTATACTCTAGTTGTTTGCTAATTGTTTGTCTTTTATAATGAGGATCCATTTACATCTGTTTTAAATGCAGAAAAGACCTTGAAGATAGCCTTTCCATTTGTCCAAATGACACATTTTCCTACTGTCACATTATATTACAAAACTGGGACAATAAAGTAGAAATATAGAACCAGGTACTGCCGTTTAGTTTCTTTTGTCCTTAATTTCTTTACCTATACAATAAAGGCATTGTCTTGTTGACTTTAAAATACTTTCCAACTTTGACATCATTTTTTATCCTTACCATGGGTGATTTGGCTTTAAATAACATTTTCCATTATTTTAAAATCCTGTGATACTAATCCTGCTTTTTTTCTTTCCTGAAAAATTTTCATACCTTTTACTAGAGTAATGTGCCTAATTCTAAACTCCCTTGTGTAAGAGAAACAGGAATGTCTTGGAAGGGTTCCAAGTAAGATACACAAAGGTGATTAGAATGCAAACTGAGACATCTTAGCTATTAACAGAATATTAGTGTGGATGATTCCTTCTCTTTTAGTTAATCCTCATTATATGTCAGAATTTTCTGACTCTTATGGCAATCACCATCTTGAAGGACATTTTTGTACACTTTAATTAAATAATATTAACTACTTTGTAGAGATTAGACTTACAGTCTCAATTAAATTATAAGTTCCTTAAGGGCAAAGATCATGGTTTTGTCTTATTTTGTATTCCCACAGTGCCTAGCATCAAAATGGACGCATGCTAGGCATTAAGACCATTGTTAAATTGTATCTGTTGTTGAGAAGCCCTGTATAATTTAGTGTTGTGTATAAATTCTGGCCGAGATGGTGAACTGTACAGAAAGAGAATACTCTACCACTTCAAACAGAATGCTGAATAAAATATATATTTTTAAATATGTATCAGGTATATACCAAACCTGAAAGCACAAAAAGTGTATCTCTAGATGTTGGAAATGAAGAAGAAACCACAGCTAAAGTGGTGAGTGAGAACTGAAGCTGCATAGAATGTGAAGAACTTGGGCTCTGAACATAACTTACCTTAGGGGCTGGGAACCTAATGCTTCACAGGTTGGGAATACAGGTAATTTGAATTTTTATGAGACCTGAAACTTATAAAATTTAGAAAGCTCTCCTTAAAAATTATTTTATTTTTCAGTTCACCAAAATTCATGATGATATGGACATATTTCTAGGTCCATTCCTGGAACCGTGGAGGAACCCATGCAAGTAAGGCCCTGAAATCTAAGCTTCATTAGCTACATGGTATATCCTCCTCTGGCTTATTATTGAGATCACAAAATCTTTAAAGGGCAAGGAGCAGGGATTATGTTTCCTGCATGTTTCCCAGAGCAATGCATTATTTATGAATAGCTACCAGAAAATCTCTGCTGATTGACTTAGGGTATTGTAGATAATTCACTGATTACCATAAACTTTAGGTCATATAATAAAAACTGGGATCCTATCCTTGAGTTGTAGAGACCTGAAGTTAATAAATGGATATAAAATGATTTTCGAAATAGTGAATCTTTTAGTATTCAGGCAGGAGTATCTATGAAACCATGACAGAGAAAGCTATCACAACCATAATCTGTTTGTGTCTTCTGCAGAAAATATGCTCTAATCTCCATGGAAGTCAAGCTCAAAGATAAAAATTATGAACTATAGGGGAAACTTCAACACCAGGAAAGATACAGAACAGAAATAAGTTCACATCCATAGGCAAGTTTACATCCAAGCAACTAAAGATATAAAGCAATATAAATGGAACTTCAAAGTAAGAAATTTTAAAATATATATGTATGTAGAGACATTTACATAAATATATGGTTTTTTATAGTCTCATTACCTTCAAGCATATATACTATTTTACCTCCTAGAAGTTCTATTAGCTTCAGTTAAGGTATGCTATAGTAATAAACAACCCCAAGATCTCAGTGGAGATCTAGGATAAAGGAACAGTGTCTGTATGGGACATTAAAATTTTCATTTCAGAAAGTAAAGAACATGGTGTTAGATCCCTCAATCTTAAAAGTTCTAGGAAGCAGCATGCATCACTTTCACTCATGTAGCATTGGTCAAAACAAGTCATATGTCTAAGCAGGAAGACAATAGAGTGAAGGTATAAAAATTTCCTGTAGGGAGGGACAATGAATATGTTGAACAAAGGATATAACACTTGATTTGACAAAAAACTTGATATTAGCAAATGAGTGCTTCTGGTATGTATAAGGAGGCTTAAAATTCATTATTTTAAGTAGTTTTCCCCTGTAATTTTAGATACTCTTAAAAACTCTGTATTGATCTAAGGATTATTATCACTACTCAAATTAGCTGGATCCAAATATTCAGACATGAATGTCGTTCTCTCGATTCCACATCCAATTCAAAGTTCTTTCTCAGTCTTTATTTAGTCCAAGTACAGACCTCTGAAGTATGTTTTGATTTTTTTTTTATCTCTCTGAAAATGAAGATGTGTACAGGATTATGAGCAGGGAAAATGTTGTGGACCACGTTTTTCTTTCCTTCCCAGTATAACCTGATTCCAGAACATAATTGTTCCAATGGCAACACTTGTTCTGTACCGACAAATAAGGTCCACTTTTCAGACTGTTTTTTGATGCTGCCAAGATAGAGGAAAGTGAATAAAAGGAAAAGGCATATTAATTTCAAGCTCCATTTAGAAACACAGTAGAAAAATCAATGGCTGGTAAATAGAAATCGGCAAAAATGGCAGGAAGAATTTTTATATTCAAGCATAGAAGAGGCTGGAATATAAATCTGCACTCTGACCCGATAATAATGAAACAAAATGATAATGATACTAGAAAAGCACTTGACAAGACTTTTTCCTAATGTTTTAGTACACTGAGGAATTTCCGCTTCTCGGATTCACTGCATCATGATTCTGCCAGTTAAAATTTGGGAATTAAAGTTTTGATTAAAGTTTGTCATTAGGTTTCTCTAGCCTCACTGATTTCACAGAACTAATGTAAGGGGATACAGGTTCCTGAAAGGGATGATTAACCAATAGCTTTAATGCTAAAAGGACATAGGAAATCTGGATTCTAGTGGGGTACACTTATAGTGGGGGGGAGGTTCTATACTTCAGGCTTAAAGTTCATCTTTGACAACAAAAGTTCACTGCCACCAGTTTAATGCCAACAGGAGCCCCCTGTCTGGAGTGCAGAAAAGGAAGAGACTTTATTCAGATAACTGGTTTTCAAACAGAGGAAATGTAGCCTACAGTGGATGCCAAAAATGTGCTCCCCCGAGACAAAGGGGAGACCCACAGATATAAAGTGCTCACACTGGTACCTGATTGGTCTATTTTTATGCAAATGAATAATCCAAATTTGCACAGTTTAATTGGTCTAAATAGAACTGTCCTGATTGGTCAGAATCATGACTGGTCATTATAGAGCCACTCTGATTGGTTGGTAAGTATACAAAGGAAGATAAAGCTGGGTAGCTCTGATTGGACAGGGCAAGTTTCCGCTCATTGGTCAAAATACAATTTCATGATTTTTCTTTTTTTTATAAGGGTTGACTCAGACAGCAGGAACACAGTGCAGGTAGCTTGGCAGCTTCATCTGTGGCTTTTCTTTGATATTCAGCGTGCACGAGAGATCTCTGTAAACAATGGCTGCTAGACTCTGATTATGAATTTTGTCCCTGTAAAACACAAAGAGTCCTTTTTGGCAGGTATATTCCTTCTCAGGGTCAACATCTTCCACGGTAAATTTAATCTTAGTCACTAATTCAGTGTTACATCTGAGAAGCGAGACACTTTTCTGAGACCTTTCTAGCCTATTATGAAATAAGCAGTTTTCCAACTTTGTGACGCTGAAGGAAAGAATTAGTTTTCCCATTTTAATGTACACCATCCCCATCACTAATCTGAAGTACATTTTCCTCCATGAAGCTTAATCAGACAATTTCAGCTCTCACTTGTTTTTCATTTTCTGAACTTCTGGGGAAATTTACACCTTGAAAGACACTAGAGACCTATACTTTTCAGTATTGTTCCTTAAATTTATTCATGTTCATTAGTTTATTGAGAACCTACCCTGTCAGATACTGTGCTTAACATTGAGGACACCCACAAAAAAAATGGATATATAATGACCCCTGGCTCAAGGTCTTCACAGTCTATTAGGGAAGATAGACAAGTAACTAGACAGTTAAAGTACAATATGAAAAGCACCAAGAGGTAAGCACAAGTTGCTAGGAACATTTAATTATTAATGTTTTTTCCTACCCATCCAGGTAGTAAGTTCCTCTAGGACAAGATTCATATCTTCCACTTTTTTCCCATTCTCCATAGTGCCTGGCTTATACTACTATTGGTCTGGAATCTTTTTCTCCAGATATCTGTATTCTTTGCTCTCTCTATTCCTTCGAGTCTTTGCTCAAAGATCAAGTTCTCAGAGATATTTAAGTTATGTTATTCAAAATCGAATCACTCTTCCTCCTGACACACACACATACACACATACAGTCACATTATAGAAGCACATATCTTCTTTCCTTGCTTTATTTTTCTACTTAGCACATATTACCATCAGACATACTGCATCATTTACTTATTTAATTTTGTTTATTGTCTATTTTGCCTGTTAGAATGTAAACTCTATAAGGACAGTGAACAAATCTGTCTTGTTCACTGTTTTATCTTTAGAGAGGCCTGTAACTGTGCAGGGCACATCATAATAACTCAAAAGATATTTGTTGAATTAATGGATAAGTGGTAATAGCGCTAGTTGATACTTGAGAAATACTAGTGGGTTTTTTTTTGGCTGAATGATTTATTTTTTGAATCATACTAGACTACTACTACATCTACTTTTAGTTTGTCTTGATATTGAAGGGCCTGTTCTGCCATTCTTTGCCTTTGAGGAGTTAACACTCTTTTAGCCTCCATAACGTTGCATCAGTAAAGTCACAAACAGCTGCCTTAATTAAGCTGACTTGATCCTCTGAAGACATTCAGCATATGGGCCATGATTTGAGAATCACTGACATAGCTCATGAAAACTCTCTTTTTAAAAGTTTGTTTAATATGTACAATATGTTCATGATAATTTTTTTTTACACATTTGTTTTTATTTGGGCTCTTCTACAAGTTAAGGAAATTTCATGTTTAAGAAAGAGATTTTTCTTCTTGCTCTACTTAAAATCAAAATATGTTTCTTAACCCTCATATCAGTTATTAAAACCTATTTTTAAATATTTGGTACTATACCATTTCACTTATATGTGGACTCTGAAAAGGACAAACTCAGAGAAGTGAGTAGTAGAGTGGTGGTTACCAAGTCCTAGGGGTGGAGGAAATGGGGAGATATTGCTCAGAGGGTAAAAACTAGTTATAAGATTAACGCATTTCAAAGATAAAGAAACTGAAGCAAAATGGTGTTAAATAACTTGCTCAACCTCATTTATGTTCTTGTTCCCTATAATGTTAATTTTACTGTGATTTACCTGAAGTTGGGAGTCATAGGATGTGGAATTCTCTTTTGAACTTGGTTCTAAATACTTTGTTATGCACATCTAGGCAGTTAGTCATACTTAATCTTATGAGTATGCCAAGTAATTTTAGGGATTCCTGGGAAGTGTCTTTGCTCACCCAAATATCTTTCCTATTGGATTGCTGATGGCTAAAATCTTAAAATTTAGAAAAACTTCTTGGCTTGAAGCTTCTTGTTCTCAATTTAAAGAACAGACTTTTCAGAAATCTAATTATAACAAATATTACTGGGCATTAACATGTCTATTTTATCAGCTTTTTTTAAATGAACAAATTTTGATGGGAGTAAATGAGGGCTCTGGATATCTGAAATTGGTGAGAAAAAGGCAGTACCAAGGGAAATATGGCAGAAAAAAATGTTAAGGATACCAAAAGATCAATTGAATCCTGATTCCAATTGAGCCAGTCCCACAGTTAATAAATGTTTTTTAATGATGTCTTGTATATTAGGAATTTTTCAAAAAGCTATGTAAAACATTATATCATGTAGAAAGAATGGATTCTTTGTAATTTATGATTTTATTTGATGTTAGAGTCCCTAACTTTATTTAGTTGTGAATATTCAATGTAAATAATTGTGTAGGAATCCATTGCTAGTTGAAATTTAGAGTGGGGCATTGTCCTAAGGGTATGTAGCTCCAGAATACTGAAAATTCTCCTTCTACATTTTCTCTTTCTGTTTTTGAATGCAAAATTGAAACAAACAAACAAACAAACACACTAATCTGTAGAAGAGACCAAGCAGAAGTAGTGAAAAATTATAAGGATGAACAAAATACAGCCTTGTTCTATGCAGCTGATGACTCTTTTGCATGTGCATTTTCTTGCAACATTCATAAGAAAGTAAAGCATCACTTTTCTGTTAATTGACAACTGTTAAATGCACAGCAGTTTCAATTTCAAGTGTAGTATGTTGATTCTTTACTGAATTATTTGGGGTTCTCTTTGTTGAGTGAATTTATATTTCCTTTGCAATAGTATATACAACATTAAATTCTTGCCTGAAGCCAATTTCTTCTGGATACTTTGAGCTCCCTAAATCTAGTGTAAATTATGCCACTAGTTTTTGTTGGCATGATATGTTGTATTTTGTAAATGTGGCCAGCTGACTTCATCCTCTAAGCAGGTATGAGTTTAGCTATAATTAGTCATATTATGACAGCATCTTACATTTTCTAGGTCACAGTCATATGATTTGTGTGAGTCCTTTTTGGTGCGGTGGGAAGAAAGTAGAGAGTGAGAAATACTCAAAATTACAAAAGAGTTTATTCAAGACAAAGGAATGGTTTCCAGGTAACAGAGGAGGATGGCAAAGTTGTAAATGAATAATTAGGGTAATGTGAAAAGTACACTAGGAAGTATGCAGAGCTAGTTGATTGCTTGGTGATCAAATTATAGTACTTTTCATTTTTTTTCCCCTGTTGAGTTCATGAAACCTCCTTTGCAATATTTTTCTTTTCTTCTGCTACTCTTTACTTCTCCTGTAGGTAATTGTGATCAACAGCAAATATGCCAGTTATCTATTCTGACAATTAGGATTGGGCTTTTCCTCAAAGAATGCCTGGAACAAGTTATGGAGGAAATCCTTAGAATTGGGGACATATGGCCTTAAACCAGTAAGCTGATCATATTCTCCCATGGCAAGCTACTAAGTGAAGCTTCTATAGGACAGCCTGGTCAGAGATAGGCACCCTTCTTTACCACCAAGATGTTAGTAAGGGTTATGGTTTCTTTCGAAAAAAAAAAAAAAAGCAAGGTCTCATTGAGTATGTAGCCTCTGGAATCCTTTGCCACATCATTGACCTTCCAGGAATCAGACAACATTAATTTTCCTACTTAATTTTTATACCAACATATAATGTATTTTCTTGTAGAAGCCCTGGACAAGACTGTTCACTACATCCATTATTTTCCAGGAGATTGCCTTTTCCCCAAATTTCTTCTTATTTATTTTCATTATCCAAGCTTACCACCTTGAGCCCTTTCCTAAGCTAGGAGAATTTCATGACATATTTTATATAAAATAAACTAATTAGCACATCATAAAAATTAAAATATGTTGTAGTCTACATAGGTCTGTGCGATTCTTTTTTTTCCAGCTTTATTGAAATACAATACACAATTAGTTGCTTGTATTTATATTCTACAATTCAATGAGATTATTTTCAATAATAGTTGCATACAATAATATACCAGATTCAGTTGCACAACATACTTATCAGAGATCCACATCACTCTCAAAGAGATCACCCCACAAAAATCTAGTACCCCTCTTCCCTCTTACATATTTATTTTAACATTATTAACCATCTTCCCCATGCTACACTCTACATCTCCATGTCTATTCTGCAACCGTCCATTTGTACTTTTTAATCCCTTTGCCTTTTTTTGCTGTCCCCAACAACCCCATTCTCATCTAGTAGCCTTCAAAATATTATCTGTATTTATGAGTTTATTACTGCTTTTGATGTTGTGGTGGTGGTGGTCACTGTTGTTTATTTTGTCCTTTAGATTTCACATGTATGTGAAATCATGCGATATTTGTCTTTCTCTATCCATCCTATTTCATTCAGTGCAGTATCCTCTAGGTCTATCAAGGCAATGTCTTTTTCCATCCCCTTACTTTTAGTCTGTGTGTGTCTTTTAATCTGAAGAGAGTCTCTAGTAGGCAGCATATGTAAGAAGGATGTATTCTTATACTTTCAGCCTCTCAATCTTTTGGTTGGAGCACTTAATTCTTTTCCATCTGAGGTAATTGTTGATAGAAATGTAATTACCATTTTTAATGTTTTAATTTACTTATTTCTTTTTGGTGACATTGCTTAATGAATCCAGTAAGTTACAGGTGTACAATTTAACAGCTAGGCATATATATTTTTATATATACATTTCTGTCCATATTTGACCCCTTTTACCCCATCTACCTCCCTCTTCAACCCTCCAATTCTACCTATCTGGTATCCACTAGTCTATTGTCCATTTCCATGAGTCTCTATACATTTGTCCTGTTTGTTTGTTGCTTTTGAGTTTATATCTCACATATAAGTGATATCACGTGGTTTTCATTTTTTTCTATCTGACTTATTTTGCTTACCATGATTATCTCGAGGTCCAGCCATGTTGTCACAAATGGCAATATTTCACCTCTTCTTATGGCTGAGTAATTTTCCATTGTATATATGTACCACAGCTTCTTTATCCAATCATCATAGGACACTTTGGTTGCTTCCATGTCCTGGCCAACATGAATAATGCTGCTATGAACATTGGTGTGCAAATATCTTTTCAGATATGAGTTTTCAAGTCTTTGTGGTAAATACCCAGTAGAGGGATTGCAGGATCATATAGAAAATCAATTCATAGATTTTTGAGGAATTTCCATACTGTTTTCCATAATGGCAGTACCAGTTCGCAGTCTCAATAGCACTGTATGTGTGTTCCTTTTTCCACACATCCTCTCTGACGTTTGTTATAATTTGTCCTGTTGATAATGGCTATTCTAACAAATGTGAGATGGTATCTCATTGTTTTGATTTGCATTTATTTAATAGCTAGTGATGTTGACATCTTTTCATATGTTTGTTGGCCATTTGTATGTCTTCTTGGGGAAAATGTCTATTCAGGTCATCTGTCAATTTTTTTATTGAATTGTTTTTTTATTGTTGTTGGTACTGAGCTGTATGAGTTCTTTGTATATTTTGAATATTAAGCCCTTATCGGAGGAATTGCTTGCAAGTATCTTCTCCCATTGGATGGTTGTCTCTATACCTTGTTGATGGTTTCTTTTGCTATGCAGAAGCTTTTAAGTTTAATGTAGTCCCATTCATTTATTTTTGCTTTTACTTTCCTTGCTTTTGAGGTCAAACCTATAAAATCCTCTTGAAGTCTAAGGTCCATGAGTTTAGTTCCTATGTTTTCTTCTATGCAATTAATTGTTTCAGGTCTTATATTCAGGCCCTTAATCCATTTTAAGTTAATTCTGGTGTGTGGTGATAGACAACAGTCTAGTTTCACTCTTTAGCAGGTGGCTTTCCAGTTTTCCCAGCACCATTTATTGAAGATGCTTTCCTTTCTCCACTGTATGTTTTTAGCTCTTTTGTCAAAAATTATTTGCCCATATAAACATGGGTTTATGTCTGATCTATTGATTCTCTTCCACTGTTCTCTGTGTCCATTTTTCTGCCAATACCATGCCATTTGGTTACTGTCGCTTTGTAGTATAATTTGAAGTTTGGCAGAGTGATGCCTCCAGCCTCGTTCTTTTTTCTCAGGATGGTTTTGGCACTTTGGAGTCTTTTGTGCTCCCATATGAATCTAATGATTTTTTGTTCTATTTCTTTAAAAAATGCTAATGGGATTTTGATGGGGATTGCATTAAATCTATATAATGCTTTAGGTAATAAGGTCATTTTAACTATGCTGATTCTTCCAATCCAAGAACATGGAATATCATTCCATTCTTTGTATCTTCAATTTCTTTTAACAAGATGTTATAGTTTTCATCATAAAGGTCCTTCACATGTTTCATTAAATTTATTCCTAGGTACTTTATTCTTTTTATTGCAATTACAAAAGGAATTAATTTTCCACTTCTTTTTCTGACAATTCGTTATTAGAGTATAGAACACTATGGATTTTTGAACATTGATTTTTTTTCCAGAAATGTTACAGTATTTGTTTATTTTTCTAGTAGTGTTCTTGTGGAGTTTATAGTATATTCTATATATAGAATCATGTCTTTTGCAAACAGTGACAGTTTGACTTTTTCATTTCCTATTTGGATGCCTTTTATATCTTTCTCTTGCCTGATTGCACTCGCTAGGACCTCCAGTTTTACATTGAATAACAGTGGTGATTATGGACTGCCTTGTCTTTTTCCTGATCTTAGAGGGAAGGTTTTAGTTTCTCACCATTAAGTATAATGTTGGCTGAGGGTTTGCAATAAATGGCCTTTATTATGTGAAGGTACCTTACTTGTATACCGATTTCATTAAGTGTTTTGATCATAAACGAATGCCGTATCTTGTTGAAGGCTTTTTATGCATCTATTTATATGATCATAAGATTCTTATTTTTTAATTTGTTTATGTGGTGTATCACATTAATCGATTTGCATATGTTGGAGCATCCGTGTGCCCCTGGGATGAAGCCCACTTGATCGTGGCGTATAATCTTTTAATATGTTACTGTATTCATTTCGCTAGTATCTTATTTAGAATTTTTGCATATGTGTTCATGAGAGATATTGGTCTATAGTTTTATTGGTTTGTTTTATCTTTACCAAGTTTTGGTATCAGGGTGATATTGGCTTCATAAAATGAGTTCAGCAGTAGTGACTCCTGTTCGATTTTTTTGCCAGAGTTTGAGGAGAATAGGTATAAATCTTCTTTGAATATTTGTAGTGTTTACTGGTGAAGACTTCTGGTTCTGGACTTATACTTTTGGTAGGTTTTTGATGATTATTTCAATTTCTATACTGCTGATTGGTCTATGTAGATCTTCCAGTTCTTCTAGGAAGGTTGTATCTTTCTAAGTACAGGTCCATTTCTTGTAGGATGTTAAATTTGGTGTTATATACTTTTTCATAGTATTCTTTATGACCCTTTGTATTTCTGCAGTGTCTGTCATCATTCCTCCTCTTTCACCCCTGATTTTGTTCATTTGTGTCCTTTCTCTTTTTTCTTTAGTGAGTCTAGCCAGGGGGTTGTTAATTTTATTAACCTTCTGAAAGAACCAGCTGTTTTTTCCATTTATTTTTATTGTTTTTGTTTTGTTTTGTTTTGTTTTCAATTTCATTTAACTCTGCTCTAATTTTGACAATATTTTTTTTCCCTTCTGTTGACCTTAGTCTTCATTTGTTCTTCCTTTTCTAGCTTTTTGTTTGTTCGTTTGTTTGTTTTAAGATGAAGCATTAGGGTTTTTATTTGGGCTCGTTCTTGTTTTTTGAGATAGGTCTGTAATGATATAAACTTTCCTCTTATTACCACTTCCCCGTGTCCCAAAAGTTTTAATATGTTGTACTATCATTATCATTTGTTTCTATGTATCTCTTGATCTCTCTTTTTATTTCTTCCCTGACCCAGTTATTCTTCAGTAGCATGCTGTTTAATCTCCATGTATTTGTGGTTCTTTCCACTTTCTTTTTGCAGTTGATCTCTAGTTTCAAAGCATTATGATCAGAGAATATGGTTGGTATGATTTCAACCCTCTTATATTTGTGGTCACTCCTTGACAATGCACCATGTGCACTAGAGAAGAATGCATAAGCTGCTGTT
>NW_006433380.1:0-16615 GCF_000325575.1 Pteropus alecto | reverse complement strand
CTCTTTACACATTTTGTCTTCCTGAGGTTCTGGTCTGTTTTTGGAGCCTCTAAATTCTCTTTTGTTCATTTTGCTTCTGTACGTCTTGCCCTCTGTTCCAGGTCCACATGGGATTGACAGCAGAAAGGCCCTGTTACTGTCAGCAACATATTTCCCTTGCCTTGGTGGGCTCAGGAACCATTCAAAAGGACAAGAGTTAGGGCATGTTTGTGTGAGGTGTTTGGTGGGAAGTGGCAGAGGCTCAAGTTTCAGGAAAATGCAGCTCTGAAATCCCAGGGCTGTTCAGTAACCATCCATCTTTCATTAAGTTCCTGTGGCTGCACAAGCCACTAGGCCGAAGAAGTCAGCCTGTGGTATTTGGGCATACAGATGGATGACATAGACACAACTTGAATGGAGAAAGAGTTTGATGAAAGGCAGGTGAGGCCGGCCTCCCAATAGGCTGGCTGCTAACTACTGGCCCTCAGGCAGGTGGCAAGGCAGAAGGCCTAAGCCTTGGCTCTTATGCGGTCTTCAAGAACACTGGGACCAGTGGAGAGGGCACACCCTGTCCTTCTCATCTCCCTGGGGCTCAGGCAGGAGAGGAAGTGGTGTGACTCAGTAGCATGTGTCTTAAAACAGTGTGCTACTGATGGAGCATTAGTGTATGAAGGAATACTGAGCACTCATATGAGATTCAGGACACACAAATACAGTCTTTGCTGATGACTGAAGCCCTCTACTCATGGCTCTGTCACGGCTGTTATCACCGGCTTCCTACCTTCAATGCCAGCAGGGATGGAGAAACCAAATCTCAGTGAAGGCCGAGGGCAAGAGCTGGCCAGCTGTTCTCTTTCACCCTGAGGGCCGGGTCCGGCAATGTCCCAGCATTGGAGGATCAGGAGTCACTGTCCTGTCCCCACCTGGGTAATCAGCACCTGGCTGGACAGCCGGGAACCTGCGAGATAGCTGGCCATTTGGGTTCCAGGTCCTTCCCTGCCCTGACTGTCCAGTTCACCAATATTCATATTTTCACTCCAAGTCTCTGGGTTGACAATTGAGAAACTAAGAGCCCCTCTTTGAGCCTGGCATCGTTGCCTCTGGAGGTTTTTTTTTTTTTTTTTTTTCTCTCTGGCCCTGTCTTCGCTTGACTCTTGTGCAATGTTGAAACTACCAGGCCCAAGGCAGGTGAAAACCCACAGGGGGGTTCTGGCCTGCCATGTGCCCTTTGACATCAATTCAGCTGGAACCCTGGACTGGCACAGGTGATTTATCAAATTACACTCTTTGGTGAGTGGGCTAGCTATCAATGATAACAGCTGTTGTTCGTGCAGTTGAATCCGGCCATGTTGTGGACCCTTTCCTCCACCAGCTGTTTGCTGTGTCAAAATCCAAAATATATAAAGGACTCATGCAATGCAACAACAACAACAACAATACAATTAAAAATTTGTAGAGGATCTGCATAGATACTTCTCCAAGTATGGCCGATAGACATATGAAAAGATGCTCAGGGTCACTAATCATCAGAGAAATGCCAATTATAACTGTCAGAAAGACTATGATCAATAAATCAAAGAATAAGTGTTGGCGAGGTTGCAGAAAAACAGAACCCTCATACATAGCTGGTGTGATTAAAATTGTTATAGCCACTATGGAAAACTGTCTGGAGGTTTCTCTAAAAATTAAAAATGGATATACCTTTTGACCCAGCATTTGTACTTCTGGGTATTTATCCAAGAAAGGCAAAACAATAATTTGGAAAGATCTATGCACCTCAATATTCATAATGCCACAATTCACAATAGCAAAGATATGGAGGCAAACTAAATGCCCGCCAACAAATGATTGGATAAAGAATTATGGTTCATATATATGATGGACTATTACTCAGCCATTAAAACAATGAACTCCTATCATTTGCAATGACATGGATGGTCCTAGAGGATATTATTTCAATGAAATCTAAGATGAATACCACATGATTTCGCTTTGATGCAGAATCTAAGGAACGAAAAGAACAAACTAGTAAAAAACTGACTCACAAATATAGAATACTTTTTGGTGACAGGCAGAGGGAATTGGAGGTTGGGGGGCTGTGAGAATGGGGTAAAGGGTTAAAGAAGTACAAATTAGTAGTTGATAGATGGTCACTGGAATGAGGGGCATGGTATATGGAATGTAGTTAGCAGTAATATATTGGCCAGGTGGAAAAACAGGAGAGAAGGAGCAATTTGGAGAATCATTTTATAAACTATATAAAAAACCAATGTACTATATACTTGAAGCTAATAAAATAAAATAAAATAATAAAACAATAAAATAAAACCATTTGTTGAGTGAATGATAGAGCAGATACGATAGAGAAAATCAAATTTACATAAAACAAAAAATAAGTAATTTTACTGACTCGATTTTTTTTAAAGAAGACTTCAAAATTCTTTTACCCACTTCTCAGATATGTTAATTCCTAAAAGATAGCATCATTTAATTTTATGGTTTGCTATGGTATAGTGTGATCAGGACCCAAAACCCTAATTTACCCTTTTTAAAAATATTCTTTTTAAAACTGTTTTTTGGATAAATTGATGCTAGTTCTATCTGAAGGCTGTAACTTCTCTGAGCTGTGCTGTTAGTGTTTGTTTCTCAGAACCTCGCACCTGTGTATGCAGAGATTATGTTTTTCTTAAATTTGTTACAGCTTTCTGAAAGGGAAATACCAAGCTATCGATAATTATTTTCAAGTTAACTATGTACAAAATATTCAAAATATAGTGTTAAGATGCCATTTATTTTAAACATATAAACATATCTCATAAATACCAATCAATTGGAACCTTTTTGATATTAGAGAACTATGTCATTTAATTTATGCAAGTTGAAGTGTTTATACTGATTATTTCACAATGAGATAAGATTTTAGTAAAGAAATAGTATTTCAAAGATAGAGTTTGCTTAGTCATTACATAATGGAGAAACTGTTCTCACATTAACTGTCAGCTTTTAGAAATATTCCTTATTCTGCCATTAAAATAAGAGGAAAAATTAGTATTCTATATTGATGTTAAATGTGAGTTCTAGAAAGATAAGTCTGCTATTCAGTTTCAAGGGCAGTCATAAAATATCTGAGTGTTCAATAGAATGTTGTTTTTAATAACATATGCACTGTGCTTGCTGAATGAGAACATTTTGAGTCTGAGATTACTATTATCTTATAGGTAAAAAGAGAGAACTATTCCAATAAAAGAGCTAACGAGGACTTTGAACACTTATTTAGAGATTTCAGAGAGCCAGGCACTGTACTCGGTGCTTCATATACACTTTTTCATTTATATTCATAAGAAATTTGTTAGATAGTATTGTCATCAGTGGCAGACCTGATGCCAAGAGAATTTAAGAAACTTGTCCAAGGTTATCCAACCAGTTGCGGTTAAAAGAAAAAAATGTAAGTTTGCCTTCATTATTACAGAGAAGAGGAAGATGTAGTCTTAAATAGTAAAATTTTGTTTTGATGGCCTTTATATTTTGTATTCATCAACCTTATTCTTCATGATCTTAGGATTTAGCATATTAATCATATTTGATTAAACTTTAATCAATATTGTTTTAAATGAAAAGTATTCTAGTATCCTTAGTAATTGACAGAAGCAGGAGCTATCATTCATTTCCTGCCTACAGATATTCCTTTTTTATTGATTGAATGATTGATTGATTGATTGATTGTTCCTTTATCTTGATCTCATCTCACGGTCTAATTTTAGTTTGAATCTTCTAAAATATTAAAGCCATAAGGAGCCTCTCCCATGAAAATGGTTACCTCAGAATCATATGGCCTTGCCCTGCTCAAATGTTACTGACTCCTGCAGTGAGTGTGTTCTGAGCTGCCTGACAGGGTATTTTGTGTCTGAAAGGCACACTGTTCTTTTCCTGTGATGTATGTTTTTTGCTTAAGTGTCTAAGTCCTTCTTCTAAGACTTCAGTCACATCTCCTTCCATTTATTCTTCCTACCCAGCTTTGTTTCTCATGAGTGCTCTATAGTATAAAACAGCAAAAATTCCTCTGCCTGTACTCATGTGTCCTGCAAGACTCATCAATCTGTTTCTGATCTGTGAACATGATCACTCAATTATCAGGTCATAAACCTAATCTCCGGCTTACAATTCTGGATTCAGAAACCTAGGACCAGATAAACACATGTGTTTTTCATCCTAACTTGCATTCCTCTGACAATCCCATCTTCCAGATCTAACCTAACACACTTGATTACTGTCATCTCTAAGTCACTGCTTCCAATAACATAGTGCTCCATGTTCCCAAATCATATTTCCTTGCTAGAAATTATCACAAAACTATGTAGCATTGTTTTACCAAGCATTAAAAGCAGATCATTCCTTAATATTAACTAAACAAAAAACTATCAAAACAATAAGAACTCCTCCATTTTGTCAAAATTATTTTATTATATCTTTGATGAAAAGCTTAAAATCACCAGAAAATTGAATAACTTTCCTTTTGTTTCTATATATTTAGAGCTTTATAAACATTTTGATAATTTTGTTTTTCAAATTATATCTCTGGAATTAACTAGCATCTAGATCAAAATAGAACATTATTAATCTCTCTCTCAAAATAACAACTATTTCGATTGGATTAGTGTTTCCTTTTTAGTACTTTATATTAATTAACTTAAGTAATTGATTTTTTTCCTGAATAAGTTTGCTCACATTTTCTTTCTAAAATCCATCCAAATCATTGCCTGTAGTCATATTCATTTTCTTGCTCCATGGAATCTCATTGCAAAATATACCATGGTTAATGTATCCTATGTACTGTTGATTGACATTTAGGTTTTTATCTTTTTGATATAACAAATAGTGTCCATGTGTACACTACAGAGTGGATGTTTTTGTACATATCTTTTATCAGCACATGAGTGCATTTTTGTTAGGTAAATACTTAGGAGTAGAAATTCTGAGTAAGGGGATATGGATATGTTCACACTTAACTAATGATGTCAAACTGTTTGCCAAAATGTGGTACAAATATATATCTCTTCAGCAATATCTGAGCACTTTAGTTGTTTTAAATTTGGCTTTGTCTGTTTTTTAAATTAAATAATTTTAAAAAATTAATTATTTTATGGTGATATTGGTTAATGAAATCCATTAATGTGTGTGTGTGTGTGTGTGTATTTACACTATGTGTTCAACTCCTATAGTTAGATTTCCTTCTATTTCCACATATTTGACCCTTTTACCCAGCCTACCTCCCTCTTCGATATGACTGCCTACCCTCTGGAAACCATTAGTTTATTGTCCATGTCCATCAGACTCTGTTTGTCAGGTTCATTCATTGTTTTTAGGTTTATATCACACAATAAATAATGCTTTTTCTGTTTGGCTTATTTCCCTTAGCATGATTATCTCAAAGTCCATCCACATTGTTGCAAATGTCAGTATTTCATCTCTTCTTATGGCTGAGTAATATTCTGTTGTATATATGTACCAAAACTTCTGTATCCAATCATCTATTGTAGGACACTTCAGTTGCTTTCATGTCTTGGAGCTCTTTGAATAATTATGCTATGAGCATCGGTGCGCAAGTATCTTTTTGGATATGAGTTTTCAAGTCTTTGGGGGTAAATAACCAGGAGAGGAATTGCTGAGGTCATATGGAAGATCAATTTTAACCCTTATAACGAATATGTGGTGGTTTCTTGTGTTTTATTTTACAATTCTCTAGTAGTTAGTAGACTTGAATGCTTCTCTCTCCCTCTCACTGTCTCTCTCTCTATATATATATAAACTCTTCTTTTTGCCAAGTTTTGTATCTTTCTCAATCTATTTCTATTCCAACCTTATTTCTCTATTTTTTTTTTTTTTGTGTTCGGACCTGTTTTTCTTCACTCGATGTGTTAGAGTTCTTTACACATCTGGAGATCTTTGATTTAAATGTTTTAGCATATCTGGGGTTCTAGTCGATTCAGGTGGTAATAGAGTATTTCAAATTACTAAGAACTTCATTGACTTTGTCTTTTTATATATTATTGAAATCATCAAAGCCATGATCATCTATGAAAAAAATTCTGGGAATAAATAAAATGAAACAAATTCAAAAGAGCTGTAAGTTTACAAAAACGAGTGTAATTGCCACATCAAGGTTCAAGATATACTTAATCCTTTGATATTTATTATTCCTATTCATTAGAATGTATTTTGGTGAAGCAAGACATTTCTTGGCCTATTTTTTAAAAAAACAACATGTAATGTCTCTCTGATATTTTCTTTTTAGCAGTTTTAATTAAATAATGCAAAAGGTACATTTGGTTAAATATTTTATAAAAAAATTTCAAGCAAAATTAAAAACTTAGCTAATTTCAACATTTCTACAAATTTAACCAGTAATTATTTTGGTCAAATCCCCCTTTAGCTGAATTAATGACAACAAGGACAAGAGACATTGAAGTATTCTCCTCACCACAATTTTTCAGATGTACAGTGAAATACGAACTAATGAATGTGAATTCTATCCTTGTTATATACATAATCTTGCTCCAGGATTACTGATTTTATTAATGTAAAGTAATTAGAACTTCTAGGGATTCTCCCATTCTTTATGGTATATTTAGAATTAACTGTATTTCATAATACTTTTTAAACTAATCTCATGCTTTATTCTTATAGGCGATATAAACAGGCAGTTCCAAATAACAATATATTTAGAGAAGTATAAATAAAAGTATTTTAAAAGGCTTATTTTAATCAGTTTTCTTAGATTTGTGTTATAATGTCAGGTCAGTAGAACACAAAGTTAACTGGAGATTTAAGAAATTACAGAACATTTTCAGAAAAAAAAAATTTCTTTTTTGCCTGAAATATCTTTGAGATTATGTCTTGCAGTGCAGTCTGCAGTTTCAAAAAAAAACTGAGAGATTTTTAAATTGAGTGTCAATATTCCAGAGAGATCTCTACCAGATAATGCTAAATACAGTTCTTGAAACATAATATAGGAAAGTACACAAAAATATCACTGCTCTACAACATATAAAACCTGCTATACAAAATACAAGCTTGACTCAAAAGATAATATTCCATATCATACACTGGATTGTTACACATTTAATTATCTGAAAGACATGCAGGAGTTAAATAAATTTATAATGCTACTAGAGTATGATCAGTCTTTGAAATATATGCACAGCCAGTGAATTGAGGAAAGGAAAAATGATTTAGCCATTCACCAAATAAACTATTTTTCCTAATGTATCATGTCCAAGGGCTTAAAATGCGTAAAAAGTCCTCAAACTTTTTCCTAAAATAAATTTTCAATTAAGTGAGCCACTTTTTATCTACTTTGAAGGGCTGAAATTCCTCATTCTCTAAATACCTATAAACTTGGAAAAAATAGTTCCATTTCTATTGGAAGCAATCAAAATTAAGGCAATCTTAATAAAATTATGTTCAAATTAACAAGTGTAAATTGAATTACTACTATATGAATGAAATGTTTTGAGATCTTCCTTCTGTGACAAAAAACACTGATTTGTGTAGAGAGGGAGAAGAGTAAAAGAAACAAAGTAAAACTTAAATATGCAAAATTATCTTATCTGAACACTTCATTTGTGTCTACATAAATAGATTTGGGTTTGCCCAATCATAGTAAGAGCAACAAATCTAAAATTTGTGCTTGTTCAGAACAATAAAGGCAAATATATATCAGAAACTGGTGTTAATACCTCCCAGCTCTCAACATAAACAGAAGGAAAATGTAGGCTTAATATGTTCAGACTCTTAGAAACCGAGTATTTAGTAGTCATTTGTTTGCATATACCTCACAGAATTCCAAAAGAGATGTGAAGTCTTTTCTAAAACTATATAGTATCTAAGAATATAAAAATAGCTAAAGCAAAGGAAAGCAAAGACTACAATGGGAACCAGAGTAAAAGTTATCATGATACACATGTATTGCATTCAACTTGTAAAATTGCAAAGATGAATGCAATATTTGACTCTGAGTCTCCAGCAGATCAAAAGGAAAACATTATTAGCTACAACATAGGCTGTGACTATATAACAAAAACATATCAGTTGTTAGGAAAAAAAAACAATTTTCTTGACATTTGTTTTCTTCAGTGGGGTAAAATTTTTTAAAAAATTGTGATAGATGCATAATTTTCACAAAGATATTATCAAATCTAAGCTCCTAATTTTGACAAGAAGGGACATTTCTAGGGAAATGATGGGTCATGTTACTCTTAATATTGTAATCAGGCTCAAGAAAGTTATTGAAGAACTATTTCGCTTTCTGAAAATAAATAATTAATTGATATATTACACAGAAAGTCTTGATTAAATAAGTAAAAATACATGGCTATATGTAAAAATAAATGAACATATGAAATTTTAAATGAATACCAATTTGAGATGTTCACATTATGGGGTAACATGGCACCTCCTTCGATGAAATTTGAATTCTAATAGAAAAAAATGGCACAAAAATATATGACAACAGTATAACGTGGTTAAGTACCAAATCAGACACATGGTAGTTCACTTATAGGACCATAGCCAAGAAGACAATGAACCCTCAGGCACCTATGCATATTCTCTTTGTATAAGGTACAAACTATATGAGGTCAGATACATGGCAATCATGAAGATAAACATAGTAAGATCTCCTGAGATACTACTCTCTTGAAACAATAAGAAGTGTTTGTATAAAGCTCAGTGTCTCATAGTTGGCAAAAAAGGATCAAGTAATATTTTATGAGACCTTAATTCAGACTGGTATCGTTTATCTCTCCATTAGAGCAACTAGGAAGAAAATTGACACAAAATATTACACTAGCTTTAAGTGACATAAACCACCAAATCTGTGATACATAAATGATTCTTTGGACTTCAAAATTAAGTAATCTAGACTATTTGAATTTTAAAATGTAGCTATCAAATATAATAGTATTTTTATAGCACTTGGCATTTTTCCCCCAAGCCATTATTTTCCTAAGGTAAGTAACATACAAACTATCAGAAATGTCTAAAGACATTCAAGAGTTCCTAGTTCTAAAGCAATATTGGCATAATAGAAGAAAACAGTGGCCAGGAGTAATAAAATATAGCATCCTATATAGATTTTAGAGCAGATCTGGACCTGAATCCATTTGATTTGACTCCCAGCCCAGTGTTCTTCCACCTGGGAGCTATAGAGCATAGTCTCCAGGCCAGAGTGCATGGCTGCAAATCCTGGTCTCACCACTGACTAGTTGTATACCACGGACAGGTTACATTTGTTTCTGTGAATCAGTGTTCTCTTCTGTAAATTGAGAATAAACAGTAGCTACCTCATGGGATTTTTGAGAGGAATAAATGAATTAATTTCCTGAGGAGAATTTAGAGGACCTAGCATAGCATTATTGGAGTTTAGTGTGGGCCACTCTAAATATGGCAAGGTTGCATACTGACACTTTGAATTAAAGTTATGTAAAAAGCAGTCAGCACATACAGGACACTTTATCCCCTATGTTCCTCTGAAAGCAGAAAATAACTATCCATGTTGAAAATTACCTTCCCTGCACCAGAAGGTAAGAGAAACATCTTTAGCATCAGAGATAGAGAATATCAGGCTAAGAAGCCTGTATAAGCAAACCTTGATTTCTTTTACTGATTTGCTACCCCAAACCCAAACTAAATTTATTCCTTACTAATTAAGCACACAAACCCAAATGTCTTTATCTGGTCAAATCCTCATCAATTTATTGTTTTGTCCTCTAAAATGTATAAAAGCCATCTGCTTTGGTCATTTCCTTAGGTCCCATATGTATGAGACCTCCTTATGTATATACATAATCAAATTTGATCTTCTTCTGTTATTTTTTCATGTCAATTTAATTCTTTGAGCAGCCAGAAGAACCTATAAGGGTAGAGGAAAAATTCTACCTCCCCGATAGTATAATCATGAGGTAAGAGTTTGCCAACAGTACCACTTTTGACATGAGCCAGGTGTAAGTCTGGCATAGGAAAAGATGCTACACTGGGGAAACACATGAATGTGCTGCAATTATTTTCCTTACATCAGTCTCACATCTTCAGGCTAGGACAGGGACTAGCAGCCCTCAAAAGACCTAATTTCTGTCTAGAAGCAAATTGTATTGCTCTCTGCATTGTTATCCTTGCATATTTCTATGGTTTTGCCATTAAGGAAATTTGCATCCTCTAACAGTGCCTGGGGCTTTTTCTTCTCTCACTAGCACCATTCTCCTAAAACCTCTTGTCAGCATTTCATGCTTATTTAGGAAATGTAATAAAGAATTAGATATTTGTGAGCATCCAGAACTCTCTTTTTCTTGATGCTTTTTTTAAAATACTATTTTCTTGTCCACAAATTTAAATATTTCTTCTTTGCTAACTTAAGAATGTAATGTTCATAGTTCTTTCAACATCTGGGAGATATTCCGCCAACATTTTAATTAGATTTTTATGTACTGAGTTTTCGTATCTGTAACTTGTAGAAGGAGAGATTCATCCATCTTGCATTAACTTCTGGGGAAATATCAGAGGTTTTAAAAATTAATCTTGATCATATTTTTCCTCTCCTTATATTTGTATTAAATTAAGTTAATGGTTGCATTTAAAATGACATGTAATAAACTGGAAAAGTTGGTTAATAATCTGAAAGTGTGTCTAAAACCAGATTGGACTTGTTACCTTGATAGAGGGCATCATAATTCACATAGGATATCTCAATTTGAATACCATTTAGTCGCCTTGATAATTATTTCTTAAGTTTTCATAAACCCTCCCTTGACCCAATTATCTTACAATGGCCAGTCATTAAATCTTTAAATCTCAGAATGTAATGATTAGTCAGGTTAGTTTAGCCTGCTGCAAAAAGAAACCCTTACATCACAATGGTTTGAAGAACAAAGAAACAAGTATGTCAAGCTCTTGTGACAGTCTGAAATCGGCTTGATAGTGGCTCTTGTGCAGGCTGTTCTTCCAAGTAATCATTGAGGAACTTAGGGCAATTTAGCATTCCATCTTTAGCATTCTGTTTCAAAATAACTTCAATCATTGCCAATTCAGTCCATGGAAAGGGAAAAGGGGTAGAAGTCCACATGCAGAGATTTTCCGAATCAAGTGAGGTGAAGGTTGCAAATTTTATATCAGCTCACATTTTATCTGAAAATCCAGGCAAATATCCACACTTGGTTGGAAAAGGCAGAAGAATGCTGTTCCTCATTAGGCAGCTATGTCTAAGTTCCACCTCTATTAGTGAGGAAAAAAGAAAATGTTTGTAGAGAACTAGCACATTAAACATGTAATTTGAGACATATTATAGATTTTGATTGCTGTAGATATTCTAAAATAAGTTGGTTTCTATTATTGAATATATATTATTGGGTACATGAACTAATGGTGTAATAGTAAAGAAACATTTTAAAATATATATGAGGGAACTAGAATACGATCTTCTTCAAATAATAAGAGAATTAATACTTTTTTTTTCCTTTTAATTTAAACCAATATCAGATGAACATTTTTGGATGTTTTAAATCATTTCAAATTATTTCAGCTTATCAAGTCTTGGTATCATGTATTCCAAACTAATGCTTTCTAGACTTCAAGCTAAAGTTTGGCTATTAATTGCTTTCTCCATTTTCCAGAGAAGTCCAATCATCTTAATCACAAAAGTGAAAAAAAAAAGTGAAAACTAAAGCATGGCGGAGTGTAAATGAGACATTTAGATGTAAACTAGCTTTGTGGAAGCTATCAAAAAGACTTGAGAGGTGGCATTTACTATTTGGCAAAACATTTTCCAATGTACTTGTCCTACCTACACAGAGAAACAAAATCCATTGTCCTATTTATAAAATTAAAAACATTTAAGCATTGAGCTACTGATGCTTGGTTGCTGGAATATAGCAACAGACCCGTTATTATATTTTCTAAAATTATAATAAACATCATCATAAATACTTTAATAATAACTAAAGGAGAAATACTTATTGGGTTGCCAGCTAACTTTTTGTCACAGATAATTAGTAGGTTGGCTTACCAAAGCAAAAGTAGCACTACAACATAAAACCAAAACTTCATTTTGCATACTTGATTATAATTTCTCTGTTTTCATATTTAAAAACTTCCTTTCTGCTAATGGTTCTTTGAGAAATAAATAAATAAATAGTGAAATTGGTAAAATTGGTCAAAGATTTCACAAAGACCACCCTAAACATTAAGTGAACTAACTTAGCTTGTCAAGATTAGAACAACTTTCTCTGTCATTATTTTTCATGTTTATAATTTATAATATTGAGATATTTTATATGTGAAGGAAAAAAATTTGATTTTTGTCTTTTCTCAAATCCTGTGAACTAAAGTTGCTTCCTGATGGTCTGGCTTCAAGTAATTTTTCAGGGTAGGAGGAATCTCATAATGGGAAAGCAATTTGCCCCATACAGATAGATGTTTACTTTTAGGCCGGATATACAGTAATTCTTAACATAAGTATGCACTTGATTCTCTTTGGTCTCAATGGCAGTTGTCATAGTTGAAACCGACATATTTTGTTATTTCATGATCTCTTCTATCCAGTCTTTACTTGAGGCTTTTAATTAGGTTAAATGGAGGATCAAGACATTATTTGCTTTATGTCATTACATGAACATCTACATTTTCCAGGACGCGTTGAGTTCCTCTCCAAACTTTTGAAAGAATATAACTCTTCAGACTGTATATTATTAATTATATTATTTATTAATATCTTATAGAATTGTAAACAACATTCACATTATTTAGAAACATGCACAACACACAATTCCAAAATTGTAACAAATATTAATTTTAATGCATCATTATTGTTGTATTGATTCCTTTAGTTTTCCTTTTTGAGGAAAAAGAAAATATCAGTAATTTCAGTGCATTTGACTTGGCATACCCTAATAATTATTTATTTATTTTTCCTCACATCCCTTTTCTTGAAACGAATTTCATAAAGAATTAATGGTTAATGGCATTTTCTTTATCTTTTGTTATTGAAACACCTCTTCTTTCTCAAAATCATCTCCGGATATCTTCGATATCTTTTCAATGAATTGAGTTCAAGTATTAGCTCCTCCTTGAATAAATAAGCATTAATTTCAAATTATTACCATTCATGCAATTAAGAAGTTTCTCTATATCTATATTCAATCTCATATCTTAATTTAAACCATTTTCCTCATTTTGATTTTTACTGGAAGTAGAGGAAAAGAGGGTAATCTTACTCATCAAAAATCTGTTCTTAGAGTCATATCATATAAAGAATGCCATATGCCATAGAGATATTTAGTCAGCATAATAATTTAAAATTTGATTTTTCTAATATTCTTACCTCAACATTGTTTGTCTCTTTTAAAAAACTTACAGTTGAGAGGAATTCACCCCTTCATGTTTGGATAGCTCTGAAAGTTGGAAAGTCAGTTCCTATGCTGAAATTATTATGACTATATTTATTCTCTTACATTATTTTCTTTACATAAACTCAGCGATAGACTTCTGAGGACAGCAACAGGAACCTTGGTCAATGTGCTTCCTATAGTTGGAGATCTGTGAGGCACAATCTCATTGTTACCATATGATCATACCTGCTGAATGGTTTGGGGGAAATTACTCAATTAGATCTTTTGGAAAATAGATGTACGGTCATAATCAGAAAATTCATTTTATATATCTTTTGTTTAATCCAAATAGAAATATCAAAATTCTAATAGTAATTCAAACACATAATATTACTTTAGAATGAAGGGACTCCTGCAGGTCGAGTTAGCATTTGAAAGACTGACATTCGCCTTCCATCTCACGGTGAAGGACTAAGATTCATACACACTGAGATTCACTTGCCATCTGTTTTAGAGGTGAATATCATGTAAAGGTCAGTATATCTGAAATAGATCATAGAGTCTAATTTTGAATATTGATTTTGAATGGGAAATGCAGCATCTCACACAGTTTACCAAAAATTTTATTAAAGACAGTTGTTTACAACTTCTCCAAACAAATGTGCTGGCAATATACACATACGTTTAGTATTTATTTAAAATGGACATGTATCAACATTGATCATCAAACTATTAAACTTTGCATGGTTCAATGCCACACTTATGTTCATTCTGAAGGATTCATATATTTTAAAATGCATTTTTTATATAAAGAAATTCAAAATTGCTATTTTTATATATAGAAAAGAGGGAAATATCCCGAACATATTTTTATTAAGCTCTTGAAAAAGTTGATATTTTGCTAATGTTTAGAAGAAATATTGTGTCGTTTTCAATTTCTAACATTATTCAAACTTATACATCAAATCCAAAGTACCAATACTAAACATATAAATATTTTAACATGTTTTAAAAATTCAAATCCCCTGAGTAAAGAAAGTAATCTTATCAGTTCCATATTAAAGTAAAAAATGCACCCTTTGCATATTAATGTGAAATGGTCTTGTAACAAATGAAAGAGCAAAAAATTTACAGTTTATATTTAAAAATATGTTTTTAAATCTCTTTCTATTGAAGAATAAAAATAGAGTTGATTTTATAAAGAACTATAAAGGAATAACATTACACCTTCTGATATGCAAACACAGAGAAAAAGCATAATTAAAAATCTAGAAATTCATGTTTATAGACTATGATAAATGAAAACGATTTTATAACAAGGGCCAAGGAAATGGTGAAAGAGTAGTTCTAGTTAACATTTCATTATTCAAGAGATATAAAATCATCCTACACATTGAGGAACATTGCCATCATTCTTATACAAACCACACATGTTTGGACTTAGCGATTTTAATAAGTACAATATTTCAGGGAGAACTATTGGTCTTGCTTTTAAAGAATAAAAAAAGGTATCTGTAAACTATTACTATAATATAAAATAACTCTACTCACAGAGTTCATCACTGTTTGCTAAGATTGTTTTCTATTTTAACTTAGATTATTGTCCAATGTGAGAGATGATTTTACCTAAAGATAACCTTTTCTGTGTTTTTTGGGCACTTCTAAAATCTTGCTTTGGAGATAGGAAACTTTGCCTTTTTAATTATTGAAAGAGTGATGTTTTACAAATGATATTCCTAGGTCTGGCCTCATGAACCTACTAAATCAGAATCTGTAAGTATGATCCAAAAAATCAGAAAATTTTAATAAGTTCTTCAGCTAATTCTTGTGGTTTTAAAGTTTGAGAGCCAGTAACTAAGAAAGAGTAGAGAAACTCTATTTAGAATAATGAATGAAACAGACAAACATATAGACATGCTTAATGACAGATGTAGTTTTCTGGACTTGAGGAATTGTATATATTTCCAGGGTTTCCATTTTCCTGTCCTCAAGATGAGGAAACTACATGGCTCTTAATAGAAGCAAAACGCTTAACAACAGTAAGGACAGTTTGGGAAGGATGTAAAAAGCAGTGTCTAAGCATTTGATTCTTTCTTAATTTTCTTATCTACAATCCACCTTAAGAATTCTGGGAGAGTCAGAATCTGTTTTCTGGTCTATGTCCATTCAAAGGAGTTTATCTCAATGAAATATGTAAAATTAAATCACTCTTATGAAATTACGCCAAGGTTACGAATAATAGTTCTAGTTGGTGGTTTTTTTTTTTTCCATTTTCATTAAATTACCTCATAGTAAATAAAGAAACCATTTCTTAATTGGTACTGATTTGCAAATATATTGAATGCTAACATGTGAAACTAAATTAGATTTTTCCCTCAGTAGAAGGATAGTAATAGAGCCTGATCGAATCCCAGTGTAGCTTTATCACATTTATTTACAAACACTTTTATCTACTAAACCATATGGCATTAAAAGAATTATATGACACATGTAACATTTACTTCTATTGTTACTTCATAAACCTAACAATAAAGAAGATTTTAAATTGTAGAATAATTGTGACATCTATATGTAAAATGTCAAACCTGGGTCTAACATTGGAAAATTACACATTCTGTTATTTTAGTACAGCCATTATTCAGAGGACAAAGATGTTAAAAAGAATTTAATTGAGAGAGATTTATTGTATATATATTTTCAGATAATAATATTCAATTGAAGTGTTAAAGGATGTCTATGAATTAATTTATACATCCATGATAAAATTATGTGGTAGTATTTTGCATATAAATTCTGTAGCGGTAAAATTTTCTGACTTGTAATTTATATGCAAAGATTTACTTCTGTACAAGAAATTTGGAGTCATTTTGATTAATTTTCTTTTTCCTAAAATGCAGCTGTTTGTACTAAAATCTTACAATGTTTTATGATTCAGCAATAAAAATATCAAGCCACAAATGGTATGGGGGAAGCTAAAGTATATACTGTTAAGAAAGGAAGCCATTAAAAAAATACTACCTCTTTCCTATATGATTTAAACTATTTATATTCTGGAAAAAGCAAAAGTATACAGACAGATAAATGATCAGTGGTGGCGGATTCAGGGGATGCTAACGATGAATGGATGAACAGGAGATTTAATTTGGTCACCGAAACTGACCTCCCTGTATGATACAGTAATGGTGGACATATGAAATTATACATGCGTGTAAACTCACTAGCAGTTACAACACAAAGAATGAAGCCTCATGTAAAATGTG
>NW_006433379.1:0-814 GCF_000325575.1 Pteropus alecto | reverse complement strand
CTACAGATTATCCGAATAATAGATAAATATATTTTTCACTCCTCAAATATTTATCGTGGGTCTATCCTGTGCCCCGTACGGTTTTAAATGCCATCCGAGGTGAATTAGGCCGCAGGAGTTCCTGCCCTCTCGGGGTGTATAGTCTGAAGAACAAGATTGTTTTTAAGAACGGTCTTCTGAAGTGCTTTCAAGTGTCATTTGAAGCCGATTTGGCATGGCGGCTCTGAGAGGCAGCTATGCTAGAGGAGAGTTCCTGCAACAGACGTCTGATTGCACTAGCCTTGGGACTGAAAAATATATAAAAAAAAAAAAACGATTTATTTTGTGAAGTAACACATTTATCAAGTCCTAGAAAAATGTAGAGGTACAGAGCCAGGGTTGGCCCTGCCGCCTACGAGCTAGGTGGTCTTGGCCACGGTTTGTGTCCGACCTTGAAGGCCCAGTAATAACAATCTTGCTTCCCACCAGATTTGGCGAGATCGTCCTCATATATCACTTTGCCAACTCGGTGTCCCATAAGGGTAGGACTCAATAAATGTTGTGATGCCCTCTCACACCCAGAGAATTCGGACACCAATCCCCCAGTTAGAGATTTCAAAGAAAAAAAAAATTTTTTTTTTAATGAAAGCCATTCCCCTTGTATAATGCGAACCTGATTCTACAGTTTTCTTTCAAGTATTCACCTTCAGGCTCTGGTTTACTCCCCTCTGCATGGTCCCCCCACAGCCCGCCCCCTGCACAGATGGCGATCGTAAAACTGACCACCTACTAGGTGCAAGGCACTGTGCTAAGCAATTCATATATATATATATAT
>NW_006433378.1:21431131-21435851 GCF_000325575.1 Pteropus alecto | reverse complement strand
CTGTGCACGTGGCTTCTTCCGTCTGGGAGTTGTCTTTTTCACAGAGGGACCTAAGGGGAGCAGGGAGCAGAGACAGGCCGGCAGCCGGCCATGTGAACTTACCTGGTAGCAGGGGCTGACTTGTTCTGTCACCCGGCTGCAGTCAGAGAACTGAGTCTTTGCCTCTAAGACGTTACTTCTCTCCTCGCCGACGCCGTTGTGGAAATGACAGGAAGTGACTCCATGAAGCTCTTCAGTCTGGTTCTTGGCCTGGGTGGTTAGAACCGAGGAGACGTGGCGCGTACTAACTTTTTTTACTCATCAAATAAATAAATTTAAAAGTGAACAAAAAAGATTAACCCAAAAGTTAAGCGAAGGCAAAATTAACTCGTCCACTTGCTCACCTCAGGTTGCCACAAGTATGTGGCACGGTTCATTCGGGCGCCTAGCAAAGCCCCAGGTCCCCGTGCGGGTGGGCCGGGTGAGTGGATTTGCATCCTAATGGCCTTGTTGTCCTCTTCCTCAGCCACGGCAGCATTCCTGGTGTCTCTGTACATTAAGGACGTCTGGCTGGGGGCCCCGCGGCCAGACACCCTCTTAACCCACGTCCAGATGGTCTGTGATGCTGCAGAGGAAACGCCTAGTGGTGACCAGGAGGCCGTCGTCATGCTCTGCAAGGACATCACTGCCTTGGCCCCAGATGCTTGACACCCTGGCAGCCGGCGCCTCAAGCCCAAGTTCTCAAAGTTCGGGTCATTTTCCATGGAAGGTATTGCAAGTGGCAAGGTCCGTATATTGACTCAGTTTCCTGACAAGAAAAGTCGACTTTATTTAATTGACTGATAATAAACTCAAGGGACTGTGTGTAGAAGTGGTCAGAGTAATAGGGCGGGGTCCTTTGGGGCCACAGGTCCCGTCCAGTGTTCTGTCTGGCTGACCCTCCCTCCCAGGGGTTGTTCTTCAAAGGAAATACCTCAAATTGAGGTAACAGTTCTGAGCACTTAACAGGTTTGTGGATGTTAAAGCTAAAATGTCCAAAAATACGTCAGATGGAAGCATGAAGAGAGTTGTGTAAGGTTTTCTTTCTGTACGAAGTTATGACAAAGCTGTGTAACTTTTTAAAGAAATAAGCTCCTGCCAGTATTTTTTAAATTATTTTATTCAATAAAAGAACGTTATATGAAATCCTTAAAGACAAAATTGATTTGACCTCTGCTTTGAGAAGGCAACCTGTATTTTTTAAATTGTGTTTCAAATCAGGGATTTTGAGTTTTATAACTTTTTAATAAATGTCTATTTTTTGTTAGGTTTTTGTGTTTTGTTTAATCGATGTTAACAGGCTATTTTTATCCCGCAGAGACCTGCATTTTAGAGATCAGAGTTCGACTTTACGATTCCTATATTAATTGCTGTCACAGTTGATGAGCATGGAATATGAAATTTCATGGGTTTCACAGACAAAATTCAGCCTCTTCATTTAGAGCTGTGCACACCCCTCCCTCCCTCCCTCCCACACACCATGACTCCCGGGGTCTACTTGGCCATCATCACATGTTGGCTCAGTGGCATTTCCCGTCTGCCACCTGGGAGGTGGCTGTTTATTTATCCGTATGATATACATAACTTGGTTTATACTAAGAATATAATAGAATGGCTTGATTTCGGCTTCAGCATTACACTTTTGTATACCTCTCGTGTTCTTTAAGTTCTTTTCTGGTTTTTTAAATAACAAGATTTTAAACCAAGACAAGAGTAATGCTTATCTGCATCTAATCTCACTACCACAGATGAGGCTCGTTGTCTGGAAGCGAGGGGCATTCACCTCCCTGCCCCCCACCTGCACACCCACAGCAGTGTTCTTTGAGAATGCTCTGAAGCGGGAAACCTACAGGTAGAGTCAGGTTGGAAAGGCCACACTTTCCCTTCTCGCCCCCTTTCTGCATCTCTGGAGCTCAGTCTCCCCCTTTCCTCCCTTCTAACCCAATGCCCCCTAGACCCGGCCCTCACGGTGAGAGGTTGGTTTTCTCTGCCCTGGTGGGTTTTGTGGGCTCCAAAGTGTGGTGCCATCTCCTTGCGGGCAGCAGGCTGCTGGGTGCGAGAGGACCAGATCCTTTGAAAGCCTCAAGTCAGAGGTCACATAAAGTCACATCCAGGATGGGACCGTCCCCGCCAGCTTATGCTCTCTGACAACATTTGGAGGCAGATTCTCTCCCTTGGGCTTCGGCCCCGCCCGCCAGGCTCGGCTGCTCCCTGCTGGAGAGACACGTCCCCTGGGCTCTGTCTTAGAAAGGCTTCTGGGCGATCAGAAGTGTGGCTTAGGGCCCTTGACCGCCGTCAGCTGGCCTGGCAGGGCACGCACTGCTCCATCTCGGTAATAGTGGGCGTCAGTGGGGGATGGGGACTTCTCGGGTCCTCCCAGAGCACCCGAAAAGTACAGATCAGCCAAGTGAACTCAAGGTCAATAAAATGTTACGGCAGTAATAGTTGGAACTAAAAAGTGGTAAAGAGTGTTTTTTAATCTTAATTTATATATATTTTATTTTTCGGCCCTTCCCAAAACGAATGTACATAGTAAGGAGGTTGAGTGCACTAAATAAAATCCTCAGAGTTTCGGGGTACTTCCCTATGCTAGATGGGCCGTTGCAAGCCTTGGATAAATGCGTGTTTATACATACAAACGTGCCTCCTTGTAGAGTCATTCTTGACCTAGTTGTACTTCCTGCTACATGTAAACAGACTTGCAGAAGGCACATGTGTGTCCAGGTTGGTTTGAGTTGACCAGTTCACGGCAGTGGCCGGCCATGGTTTGCTGGTGTCAGTTCTACAGTCAAGAGGTTCCGTCTCTAGAGGGAGGCTCACTGGTCTTGTTGCCGACATCAGCCACAGGGGTCCCCATCAAGGGCCAGTTCCCAAAGGAGAGCAGGGTGGGCCTGGGGGCGGCGGGGGGTGCAGCAGAGGGGCTCCCCTGCTGCCGCTGCTGGTTGGGGCCAGATGCCATGCTGCCTGGTTCCTTGGCAGAGCTTGGTGGAGCCTGCAGGGTCCCCCGGGGTGTCCTGTGATGCAGTAGGTGCCTCCGGATGCACAGGGGGAGGTCGAGGCAGAAACTCCAGGGGCATGCGGGGTGGTGCTGGACGTTGTTCCTGTGGAGAGAGCAGGTGGGAGGTAGGCATCAAGGCTGGCTGGGGAACAGTCCTTTCTCCGGCTTTCCGGTTGTCCCCTCCTGCCTGTCCACAGCCCGGAGGGAAGGCACCCTGGAGGAAGAGCACCAGGGCCTGGGGAGCAGAGCCCAGGAGAGGGCTCACCCAGCTCACAGACGTCGCCATTGTGGAGAAATGGAAGAGAAGAAGTGCTCGATGGCAACCTGGACCTCAGGTCTTTCCCTCAAGGTCACTTGTCCCTCATGGTCCGTTTACAGCTGACCTGCTATCTATGCACATATTTGAGCACAGCTCATCTCATCTCCATACCTCGAGCCAGCTTGTTTCCTAGCCAGCAATCCGCGGTCCCTGCATGGACTCTCCTGCACTCCAGGTGCTGGGGGCAGTAGACACAGCCACCTGGTGGAGACGGCCACCACAGCCCCCCTGCCTTCAGCTTCAACAGTGAAGCAGGATGCGATTGCCTCATAGGTATCCTTAGGATGAAATGCATTATAGCTGTCCGAGCTAGAGAACTAATTCACATGGAAAAAGCAATTCCTTGGGGAGCAGCTCAGCACTTCTCTTTCCCGAATCTCGCTGAGGACCATGTTGCGCCCCGAGCACCCTGAGCATTTCACACCTGTTACGAGAGCCCGGAGGGCTCTTCCTTTAGGGAGCTGTGTGGCAGGGTGATAGTGTCATATTTGCCCTGTACATTTGTAGCCCAGAAGCTGCACGAGACCCGTCAGCCCAAGCCATGTGTACGCACTGGACTGGGGAACCTTCCACGGGGAGGATAACTGACCTTTCTCGCGAACAGTCCCTAGCACAGGGCTTGTTACAAGTCAACTCAAAAGAGTAGAAGAGAAAGGTGATTCCATTAGTTTATCCCCCAAGTATCTTTTGGGGGTAAAAATCTGCTTAAATTCAATGTGAGTTCTAAAAACCGAAAGTAGAGAATGGATTTCTTCATTCCTCAAAAGCTGGTCCCGCCTCCCATGCTGACCAAAGGGAACCAGAAGTGACCTGGTGAGTGTAGACCTGATGGACTAGAGGCTATGGGCAGGGTGCATGGGAGAGGGCTGTCGAGGAAACAGGCCCCGTGAGGAACTGGCAGTGGGACCCCGTCAGGTGGGGGGCGCCCCTCTCTGCTTCTTTTAGGGGCTCTGAGGCTCTTCATCCCTCACTCTCAGAACAGCTCCGCTCATCCCTCCTTGCCCTCAGCTTCCTGTACCAACTCCTGGTTTCTGCTTCCTAAGACTCCACGGTCCAAACGGCATCCAACGCCAGGATTCCAGGACCCTTCATTGCTACCTGGCCCCAACTCCTGCTAGGCCACACAGTTCAACCCTGGACGGGCCCGCTTTGGGGCAGTTGCCTACTGTGGCAGGGAGAGAGGCGACATAGGGTCTCCTGTAAGAACAGTCACTATAGCAGTTGCTATGGGGTGCAGATGAAGCTCAAAAATCGGATGTGGCGGGCCAATCATGTAGCACCGGAGAATTAACAGATAACAAGCTAGGCTCGAATTACTCTTTGCAGCTGCTAGAGAGTTCACCTTCAGTTTAACCACTAAGGCACGCAGTAGACATTCAATAACA
>NW_006433378.1:21428142-21431065 GCF_000325575.1 Pteropus alecto | reverse complement strand
GGGGTCACTTTGGTGCTATTGTTATTAACAGCGTACTTGAGATACATTTTACATACAATAAAATTTATCCATTTAAAATGTAAAATTCAATGAGCTTTTATTTAGTATATTCGAGTTGTGCCACCAGCCCCACAATCTATTTTTAGAATATTTTTATCGTATCCAAAAGATGATAGCTATTGGCACAGCTAATCTGCTTTCTGTCTCTATAGATTAACCTACTGTAGATATGTCATACCATGCGTGGTCTTTGGAGTCTGGATTCTTACACTCAGCACGATGTTTGTGAGCTCACCCATGTTGTAGCACGAGCCAGTGCTTCATTCCTTTTTACAGCCAAATAATATTCTGTGCGAACGTACGATTCCTCACTACTGTGCCACACGAGGGACCTGCATCCCCACACCCTTACTTACCTCACCTGCGGGGAGCCTGACCAGGACATGTAGAGCAGGACGAGGAAGAGAAGCACCACGAAAACAGCCAGGCTCACCCAGAAGATGATGACAATCGAATCTGTGGGAGGGAGAGGTGCATCTCGATGTCAGTGTGGTATCATGTCAGCCAACGGCGAGGGGAATTAGGGCCCCTGGTGCCGTGGGAATAGGGTCGGGGATAGGTGTTCTCTCTTCTTCCAGCCTCTCGGCTGCGGCCATTGGGAAGATTTCCCATTAACAATGACCTTGGGAAGGAACAGGGCAGCAGGAAGTGGCTGTTTTCAGGGCAACTAGCCACTGGGTCAGTTCACAGTGGTTGTGCATTGAGAGAAAAACAATAAAAATCGGGTGGCACCCCTGGATTTGCTTCTTCGGCTGCTACTGCTGCTCAGAAGATGGATTTCCCCTCCTTGCTTTCTCCCTGGGAGGGAGAAGAACGGGCTGTGGCCAGCTCGTGTGACAGGATGGCCTCCCCTCCCCTGCGAGGGCTTTGGTGGCCAGTCCCATTAGGGGAAACTTCAGAGTCCCCAAGGGTTAGAGACTTAGAGGATGTGACCACGACAGTGTGCTTTAAACCACAGTGCCAGAGTGCTTCCTCCCATTGTGGAATGCTTGCCGAGGCCTGCCCTGGCCAGCCAGCTCGGTGAGGTGGAAAGAGCTGGTCCCCTCCCTTTCAGGTGGACAGGCCCAGCTGGCGGGCAGTGGCAGGAGGAAAAGGCACCTTTGCAGCCACCACTATGGCAGTATTTGTGGTCAGAGGCTGAAGGGGCGGGGAGGCACCCAGGAACACACTCAGCCTCTTCTGGGCCCGGGGGGAGCCTAGCAGGTCAAGAGGCGTTCTCTGGGGCTCCAGGTAGGAACGTCCAGCAAGGGGCCAGGGAACTGTTGCAGCGTGGTCGTGCTTCCTGGTGGTCAGCTGTGGCTACGGGCCAGAGCGCAGGGCTCGCAATGAATGTCTCCAAGTATCTTATTCAGGCACACTCATGACCCCAGGACAAGATGCCTTGGACAGGGATGTGCTGGACACCTGTGTGTATGACCAAAGGAGGCTACAGAAGGATGGTACCAATAGGTATTTATTAAGCACCTGTGTGAGCCAGACTCTGCTGGCAGCTGTTAAGGATTCAGAGGGGGCCGACCTAACACACCAGAAATCTCTGGCGCCCTCTACTGGCACTCTCCTCCCCCAGCATCCTCCTCTGAACTGCAGTGCTTCTGGCCCAGCACCCCCCACTCTCCTCCCCCAGCATCCTCCTCTGAACTGCAGTGCTTCTGGCGCTAACCCTACTCTGCCTCGTGTTGTGTTCTGTCCCAACAAAAAGATATTTATGAGTGAGAGCAAATGAACAAATGACTGACTGACTGAATGAATGAATGAATGGGGTGTTAGAGATTTTGTGAGTCATCTGCTGGTATTAGAGTGTCACCTCTGCTCTCTATGACCTGAGACAGAGGTGGAAGGAGATACTCAGGACTTGTAAGCGTTGATCTGACCCTAACGGCCTCGAACACAGGGTGTAAGGAAAAGGGGCAGCGCTTGCAAAAGGAATCAGAGCTCCCACCGCCTCGAAGTGCACCAGCCACTCGGCGTTCGCACCCCCAGGCTGGTGCTCACGTCCGCCCTCCTTTCTGTCCCTGAGCTGAGGAACGGGTGGTAGGTGGCGCCCAGAGCATCAAACTGTTTAAAGGGAGCTTCTGGGCTCATGGGAACTACAGAATGAGGTTGTTACTGTCTGTCCTCGGCTTAAGGACTCTTCGGAGAAGTCTCTGACTCAGCATTCCTTGCCTACTCACTGTGCTTCATCCTCCAAAACCTGCTTCAGTTCAACTCTGTCCCCAAAAGTCACAAAGTCATAATTTATTTTACAGCTCTCAAAAGTGTGAGAGCATGTATGCTTCCAGAAAACTTGGTTTAGGATTTTATTTTCTAAGGGTGTTTTAGATTTCTGCAGACGCTAATGCTTTTTTTCCTTTGTAAAAATAATGCGGGGTTTGAGGTCTTTAGCACCTAGAGAAGTTCTGTCAAAAACTCTTAAGGAAACAGCTTCAAAAATTTAGCAGTTGACAACTCCCCTCCCTTCACCCGCCCAGCTTCTCCCTGGCTCACACTTCTCTGCTCCTGCCCTTGGTCATTATCCCCAGACACCAAGAAGGAAATGAGACAACACCTTTCACAGAACACAGCTCTACAGAGAAGTGAAATTTGAATTTTCTCAGACCAAAGGGGCGATCAGTAGCTGTTTCCTATATTAAATTCTCTTTCATCATGTTCTGTTGAAAAAGGCAGCCAAGAATATAGAGTTCTTTCTCCTCTTCCCACTGAAGGTTCAGCCTAAGTGCTTGGAGAGAATATTTTGTCCAAGGGCAAGAGCTGTCACTCCCCAGTATCGGGAATATTTAAACGTCTATGGGCTTGTTTTCACAGCAAGCGTGAAGGGGGCTGACGGTGAAACTGGTCCAACCATGGAAAGCATCCCTTTCTTTAC
>NW_006433378.1:21393206-21408738 GCF_000325575.1 Pteropus alecto | reverse complement strand
TTCCTTCCTTCCTTCCTTCCTTCCTTCCTTCCTTCCTTCCTTCGTCCATACTGGCTGAATGAGGCATCCACAGTGGATCGACAAGAAAAGGCTCTAGATGGCATGGTTGGGCTTCATGTCATGTTGGGGGAATTTCTCCTCCTAACTTGGAATTAGCACATTAATCCAATTAAAATACTCCCTACTCATAGCAGACACCTCCATTTTGTTGAATGAAAATTGCTAAGCCTCAGCTTTAGCGTTCCTCCAAACGTTTTTCACATTTGAGTCCCATAGTCCTAGTAGAAGATAAACTTCAAGATTTTCTCCTTCTTGGGGACTAACAATGAAGTTAAGGGCTGAGTCTCTGGAGGTGGATAGTTTTGAGTTCAAATTTTACTCTGCCATTTCCTAGCTATGTGATCTAAGACAGTCTGAGATTTTTATATCTCTAAATCTGTTTCCTCATCTGTTAAATGAGGATGATAGTATGTGTTATATAGACTGTTATGCAGATTAAATAAAATAATATGTGTGCGTAATGCACATGGCATACTTCCTTGTTCGGTGGTTATGAAATGATATATAAATAGAACTAAAATTATTATTTCTCTTAAGAGGTTGTGAGGCAAGTGATATCACTGCATCCTTCAAGCTCGCTAAAATGGCTTGGAACGTGAAGATGAGGGACATGTCCAGGGACGGCAGAGCGATGAGCTGGAATAAAGCCAGATCCTAAGGATTTTGTGGAGCCACCCCACCACCCCATCCTGCCAACTTTTCCATGAGGGAGAAATCAACTTCTCTTTCATCTGGCACTCTGTTCATTGGAAGCAATTTTCTTTACTGAATCAGTAAAAAAAAAGTGACTTTAAATAAACATTCCAAAACTTAGAAATCCAAATGAGAGCTGACCTTCAGAATAATCATCTTTTTATACTATAGAATCATATCAATGTTTCTAAAATAAATATATTGATCAAACATTTATAAACAGTTATAAAATTCTTCTTTTAGAATTACCTCCAAAGACACACACACTCACTCACACCCCATTTTTTCTACTTTATGAGGTCGTTTTTTATTTTTGACACTTGGGTGGTATCGATCGGCTTAATTTCATTCACCTGATTAGTCTCTGTGATTCTTAATTATTTCCCAAAAGCGAATCCACCCTCAAAGATATACTTAATTTTTCGCCATAGGTATTTCGTAGAATGCATTGTGGCCGCCGAAGTAAATTCCAAAAGAAAAGTTCTAAGCAGTTTTTGAGCAATAACAGAATCATTCAAGTGTAGCACCTCCACATGGGGCTACCTTGATGGGAACTTTGTTCCAAGGTAAACATTCTCTTTGGTTAAAAATTACTTTCACTGACCGCTATGTCACGCCCATGGCACTGACCATTTGCTGAAGAGTTAGAAGTCACGGTTAAAGCTGTAACCTGAAATCGATTCCTCTGAATGAGAGATGAGAGTTATATAGATCCTTTGTTCAGTCTTTACACTTTATTCTCTATGTTATGTTCAGAGCAGATCGATTACAGTGTGTTTCTGTTTTTCCTCTCCCAGCTCTCAGAGCGGCGGATGAACAGCCTGCCTTCTTACTGATGCTGCCAGAGGTGATGCATCAGTGGAAGTCAATATGGGCCATCACAAATTCTTCCTAACCCATAATGAAAGGAAGAAGACATATTGACCCGAAAGGTAAATGATACAGCATGAAAGCCAGGAACTACCCAAGAGAGGTCAATCCATATTGCTGCTCCCCAGCAAGGGAGCATTAGACCAGTGTCAGGAGACTCATCGTGTTAGAATAATCTGTGTTGCCACTTAAGATTGGAATATGGGAGTGGTTTTCTCCTAAGCTTAGCCTCTGAAAGGGGGACAAATAAAAGATTAAATATGGAATCAGACAATACAGGCAGGGCCTGAGGAAACAGAATGACATTTTTTTCGCTTTTGGACAGTGTTGGGGAAATTCTTAGCCTTTCTAGGGAATAGTCAGAAGCTACATAACGAAAATCACAAGGGTAGAAATCCTTGTCAAGTCCCTGTAACGAAATCACAGTGGATTTCAAGCCGTCCCTGAGAAAAGGTGACCCACAGAACCTCAACTCCACACTGCACGCTCCAGGAAAACATGTATAAACTCCTAGATGTTTTCAATTCTTTTCCCAGCCACGATGGAATAAGTTCCAGTATGTGGGCACGAACACAAAAACTGGAAAACCCTTCCCGCTTGGTAGGTTAACACATGAGCCCTGGGTATTTTTCTTTCTATTTTGTCCCCTTCTTGAGGTGACATAAGAGTTGAACCCAGACTGGCCTGCCACATTGCAACCAGCTGTCCCAGGCAACCTTCTTGTGAGAAAATCTTACCCCTAAGCACCCTGGCTCACGGATCCGCTCCCAGCATCTCTCTGTCTTTTATGTGCCTGCTGCCGAGAGCCGGGATATGATGCTTCCTGATCTGTTTGACTGGGGAGGAGATGCAACCCAAAGGGACTGATGGGGAGAGACAGTTGCATTTGTCAGCAGAGGTCACCCGCTTTTTGTGGAGTGACCTCCCGTCCATCCTCATCCAGACTCTTGCTCACCTCGTGAAGCCATGTGACAGAGCTTTCCTGAAACCACCTGACACTGATCACTACAGGAAACAAAAATGGCACAGTGACAACTGTGGCACAGGGTGTGGATGATAGCTCAGTTTTTGCATTTTTTAGTTTTTTCCCCCTATTTTTAGTAAACTTGTTTGAACTGAAATACTGAGGACAAAAATAGGCAAGACGGCTTCGCTTGACACACGACAATAGAAGTTGTTCTGTCCCCAAGGCCACTGCTTATAATAGCGAACTCCTGGAAACATTCTATATCTCCAAAGTACAAACCTCTAGAACACCCTGCAGCTAGTTACAAAGTTGTTGTGAAAGAATATTTAACAAAATATTGCAAAGCAAATAAAATCAGAGTACGAAACAGCATAAACAGCCAGATCCTATTTGAAATATATATGGGAGACGAGATGTTCATAGTGGACGGTCTGCTTCAGCGGAAAGTCAAGACCAAGGCTCTGCTATGGACTGACCGTTCGTGTCCCCAGTCATACGTGGAAGCCGTAATCCCCAGTGTGATGAGTTTGGAGGCAGGGCCTTTGGAAGGTAATTAGGTTTAGAAGAGGTCATGAGGGTGGGTCCCTCATGATGGGATCAGCGACCTGAGAAGCGGACTAACCCCCACCCCCTCCACTGTCATACACCAAGGAAAGACCACGTGGGCATACAGCGGGGAGGTGGCCATCATCTACAAGCCAGCAAACAGACCCTTAACCAGACAGCAGCAAATCAGCGTCTGCTGCGTGCAGTCCTCCACTTCTTCTGTCCTGTAAGAGAGGGTAGGAGGTGACCTGCCCGCGGGTCAGTGGGGCTGCTACAGGGAACTCTATGTGTGTCCTTTGCAGTCAGTGGGACGCAGGAAACTGGAGTCTGACTCCTGCTCAAGAAAGTCTGAATACTACAGACTCCACAGACATTGTCAACTGTTGAGCGGTAAAGCTGCAGGTGGACCAAGGCCCAGCAGAGGGCATCAGGGGCGGGTGCAAGCTCCGGGGCAGCCTGAGGCCGGCCTAAAGGGAGGTGGGCCTCAAACAGAGCCAGTCCCAGTGGGGCTTGGCCTCCGGGAGCAGGGCCTCAGAGCTGTCCCGTGATGCCAGCAGGAGAGAGCGTCATCTCTGATGGGGGAATCTAAAAAAGCACCCACCAGGAGAGAAAGAGCCAGCTTGACTCACTGCCAGGGACAGAGGACACCCCCCACCCAGACCAGTGCCCGCCAAGCACTGCCCTTCCTGCCTTCACCTCTTTCTGTCCCTTGTGCTCCAAAGAAGACATGTCACAGACCAGCATGGGGCAGTAGCCGGGGAGAAGGCTGCTGGCAGGACAAAAAGGGAAGCTCACCTGTCCCCGAGCTGTGGAAAGAAAGTTCTGACTTTTCATAAAGTTCAAAGGTTGGTTGTTTTTAAAGTTTCGAAACTTTTTTGTGGGATTGGACATTAGACATACAGTGACTGGTAGACTTTTTCCTTTTTTTAAATTTCAGAGCAAGCAATGAAGCTAGGTGGCCTGCTCAAACTTTCACCCAGGGGCACAGAAAGAGCCAGCACCACTAAGCCGGTTTGTAGGGGCAGTCACAGAAAAAGCGGCTCTCTGCACCGTATGAACTTGCTCCTTCAACGCACTGTTCGTGCATTTAGGCAGATGCAGAAGAAAAAGGTCTGGAGGGACATCGTAGCAGGCTAGGCCCAACCAGGAGATAGAAATCACACAGAAAGTAGGTTAAATAGGGAAGCTTAATATGAAGAATTATTAACTAGGATAAAAGAGGATAAGACATATGGAAACTGTAAGGTGGCCGAGGGCTGCGGGAGAGGACCCAAGTGTATTAGTTTGCTCCTGCTGTGCTGTGGTCTGAATTTTGTGTTCAGACCCCTCACACCCACCCCCAATTCGTATGTTAAATCCTATTGCCCTCTGTGACAGGATTAGGAGGTAGAGGCTTTGGGAGGTGTTTAGGTCGTGAGGGTGGAGACTTCGTGAATGAGATTAGGTCTTTATAAAAGAGGCCAGAGGAGAACTCCCTCAGCCCTTCCACCCTGTGAGGACAGGAAGGGGGCTTTCACAAAAATGCGACTACAGTGGGGTCTTGACCTTGGACTTCCCAGTCTCCAGAACTGAGAAAAATAAGATTCTATTGTTCGCCAGCCACTCAATCTGTGGTACCTTGGTATAGCAGCCTGAACGGACTAAGACAGATACCATAAGCAAGAACCACAGACTGGGTGGCTTAAACAACAAAAATTTTTTTTCCTCATATTTCTGGAGGCCGGAAGCCCAAGATCAAGGTGCTGGCAGATTGGTTTCTCCTGAGGCCTCTCTCCTTGGCTGGCAGGTGGCCACCCTCTCACTGCGCCCTCACGGGGTCTTCCCTCTGTGTGTGTCTGTGTGTTAGTAGCCTCTTCTCGTAAGGACACCAGCATATTGGATTCGGGCGCACTCATAGGACCTTGCTTTAACTTAACGACCTCTAGAAAGGCACCACCTCCAAATACAGTGACATTCTGAGATCCTAGGGATTAGGGCTTCAACACAGGAATTTGGGAGAGGGGACAAAATCCAGCCTGTAACACCAAAGCCGGACAAACTTGGAAGAGGTTCACACCTTGGAGAAAGTGTGCTTTGGCCAACAGATGGCAGAGATGTTGGCTGGTTTAGCCAGGCCGAGCTAGTCTGCAGCCGCCGGACAAACCACAGACGACTTTCAGAGTACCGGCAGGGACGAGTGGCCTGTGACTGGCGGGTGGCACAGTCCTGCTGGCGGGGGCTTGTGGAGGAGCAACCGCTTGGCTTGTAACCCCTCCCCGCGCCCGCCACAGGCTGTACAGGGGGTTTGGGGTCCACATCAACATGACTGCAGAGAGGTTATTGCCACACAAAGGCCGCAAGATATCGGAGGGTCAGGGACTGGGGCTGGTTCCGCCAGAGGATCTCCTATCCCTACTGCGGACCCCCACCCCAACTCCGGCCCTCCCGCAGTGCCCTCCGGAGCCCTCTCTGGGGAAAGCTTTACACTGTGCTCACTTTCAAGAAATTTCGTCTTTTATTAGAGCATGTGTGGAGGGTATAAATTCAGAGCTGACAGGGTATAAATTGATGACGGACACAGATATTCATCATGAGAATGAATAATGCATGCAAGAGCGGCCTACTTCACATCGGTTCATTTATTCATTCATTCCACAGAGATTTATGTCTGCCTGATACGTGCCGGGCTCGATCCAGGAGCCGGAATGGAGAGGGCAACACGGGCCGAAGTCCCCGCTCTGCTGGACCCCTCGTTCTGCTGAGAATCTGCCCACGGATCACAACGAGCGTCCTGGGAAGGGTCCCACCGCATCGGAGCCTGGGATTGAAATCCCAGCTCTGTGACTACGTTACTGGGCGCCCTTGAGCAAGTCGCGCAGCTTCTCGGGGCCCCAGGCCTCACCGCGTCCTTCTGTGGCTCTATCCGCGTCTTCGGCTTTTCGGGTCTTTGTCGCTCTTCAAAATCACCGACCCAGTTTTCATCCCATGGGCGGCAAGGACAGTGCTCATGTCTGTCCTTCCCACCCCAGCACTTCCGACGTCAGTCTTTTCGGGGTTTGCTCGTCCCGTGGGTGTGAAACGGCATCTCGCTGTTCCCAGCGCTTTTCCCTGATTGCTCGTGAAGCTGAGCATTTTCTCCTCATCACTGGCCATTTGAGTTTCCTCTTCTTTTGTTGTCTTTTCATATCCCTTGCCCATAGTTCTATTTTTTTTTTTCCTTATTGATGGATGGTTTGTGTTGACTTAGAAAATAATAAAGTGGTTTCCATTTTAAGAGCGAAGGATATTTTCAAAACTATAAGGAAAAGGTATTTCCAAAACCAGAGTACCTGAAATCTGTCATTCCTGGAATACGCCAGGCACCACCCCCCCCCTCAAGCCTCGGATCCTTTGCCCTTGGTGTCCTTGCTGCTGGGAAGCCTCCTTCCAGAGACATCCTCAAGGCCTGTCTGTCACCTCCTCTCGGGTCACCTTGGGGCGGCCTCCACTGACCACCCTAGTCAAGGCCACAATCCCTCCGTGGGCCCAGCTCTCCTCCGACGCCGACACCTGTTTCATTTATCTGTGGAGCACATATTGCCACCTGCCGTATTTTTCTCGTTCATGGTGAATTAAAGGCTGTCTCAAAATGTTAGCACTTCTCCCATTGAGAAATGGGTTCTAATGTCCTCCTCCTGGTGCTGGCCCGTCCTTAGTAACTTATTCGCCCACACCCAGGTCGTCAGTGGCAGAGCTCAGGTGTGAACTCCAGCCAACTGGCCCGGGAGTCCATGCACCTGGCCTCGACATCGTCACTGCCTCCCACTTGGTCCCCCAGAAAAAAACTAGACAACTATCTATTCGGAGCTTAAACACCCTGGGGATAGAGCATTTGTTTAACCCCAAACTTCTTTTCCACAGAAAACAGAAATTAAATTCAGATAAGACTTGAAGCCTAGGACACCTGGGTTACACACGGGAACAAAGGAAGCCAGAGGGCCCCCTCTCCCTGTGGGTGCTGACGACCTCCTGGCATCTGTGGGTTTGGGTGTAAAATGGTATCTGATACCCTTTGTATTAAATTTAGAATTCACTTTCTGAGAAACAAGGACACTTTTGAAATAGAATATCCTTTTACAATGGATTTCTTCATAGAGCTTAATGTATTTGTTTTGGGTTCCAAAAAGCTGGATGAGTTTCGTCAAATTATAGATTTCATGTTTTCCATCATCTGTATGCAGATTTGGAAGACAGTTATTTTGTCCAGCTCTTAAAATGTATAACTGGAATAATTTCTATGAAAATACCAATAGATGTTTATTCTTCATGGGGGGAGGGCAGCAGCTGGCCTCTCTCTGTGGGTGTCAAAAGCCCCCAACACCTACAGTATTTCTTCGGGGAGGGAACCAACTGGCTTCCTGTCAAATTTCTTCACTGAGATGGTCTTTACTGGGTTTGGGAGTTTATCTCATTTGACCTCATTTCTATACAGGCTGTAAACTTCCAACACTAGCTCACATGTGCAAGGAAGAACATCTTCTCAAACCTCACACGCGACTTAGAGAATATCAGCCACTTTTCCCAGAAATGGAAGTCGTTTGTGGGGCAGGGGGAGGGCAAAGGTTGAGACTGTGGGTTCTAAGATTCTAAAGTTGCCAACAGTCCCCAACCCAAAACAGCGAGAAGCTTTGGAGCACAGGTGGTGACGGAGCCGGATGACTGGCACACAGAACATGGGCGTGTCTGAAGCTGGTCCAGAATTTAATTGAATTTAATTTGGGTTAATTAAAGAACAACAACAACAACAACAACAACATTTCCGTAAATGCAAATTTACGTTTTGTCCAGATCAGTATGTATCCTAGAGTTCTGAACTTTGGACAGTATGTATGAGTAGGCTTTTATTTCAACCCTGACACTTGCTCCCTTTTACTATATGTCTTCTCTATTGAGAGCTGTATGTGCAAGAATCCGCCTTTTAATTTCATGATTACGTACCTTGCATCAGAAAACACACTCCGAATATCTCAAAGTCCCCAAAGCTTTTGCATGGTGCTGGGGACAGCGTAAGCCCTCCGCAAACACGGATGGGTGCCCCGCATTTGACTCTGGAAGTTGTGAATGGAACTGGAAATGGGAACGCTTCCTAACAAGACACCCCCGGCCTCTGCCAGGGCTCTGACCCCTTTTATTACATGACAGCATCTGAACGACTTCCCTTTTGAGCTGGTGTGCAACAGACTGTCTTTCCTTTCATGTGAAAGTCATCTTGTTCCCTCTAGGGACTGCGTTTTCTTTTTAACAGACATGTCGTGTGGCTGTGGGGCAAGAAACAGCCGAGGAACTCGAGACTTTGGGATAGGCAGAGGATGGGTTCCCAGGGCCGAGACTGGTCTTGTTCTGTTTTTCATGCTTGGCTCCTCAGCTAACGTGTTATCTTGACCGAGTAGCTGGAATAATCAGCGAAGACTGTTCATGAAGTTCCATATTACCCAAGAGATAAAGATGGGAAGGAAGATGAGCAAAAGGATGCTAACTCATTCTGGTTGTCCTCCTTGAGACCATGAAGATTAAACATCGGTGGGTATTTGAGAGAAATTACTAAGTCACACATCTTAGGAGGGACAGACAAAATAGCCCTCTCTCAGATCTGCACACAAACAACAGAGAACCCCAAATCTACAATGTAAAGAAACTTACCTCACTTACTGGAACCCCGGACAAATGAAACTCGATCAAGAACTCTATCTCAAAAGCATATTTGCTCCCAGAGTGTCTTAGTTTCGTAGGAGATTAGTTTCAAACCTACTACAGAAGGTAACAGGTACTCTTTTACCCCCGTCTCTGAGTGCAGAGCTTACCCGTGGTTACGTTCAGGCTTACCTGAGGCGGCTGTTGGAGTTAGAAAGTGAATAGAGAAAGAATCATTGGGACCAACCCCAGGCCTCTGCCTGGCCGGCTTCCCCCGATCAGGACTCACGTTTGTTGGCTCTCAGCTTCTTCTCATCCACAGGGATGAGGTCCAGGTAGTCCAGGTAGTATTCAAAGCTGTAGTACAGGGCGGAGGCATTGGTCCTGTTGGCCATATCTGCGGCACTGGCAGGCGGAGCATCCAGAACTGCTCCAAGTCCTCGGAGGACACTGGCCAACTGTGAAATTTCCTGTAAAGTCATCTAAGTGTGTCTGTCGGTCTCCAGGCTCAAGGCCTGCCCACGGAGGAGGGCCATTGGCTGGGAGAAAGGTCAGGGGGGGGCCCGATGGCTCAGCACACGAGGAGAGCTTTCCATCCTGCCCCGTCTTGAGAAGACTCCAAAACAAACAGCTGCCTGCGAGGCTGGAGGCCGTGTCTCCGGGCAGCTCTGGTCGCCCCTCCGCGTAAGGACAGGAAACCGAGCCCCGGGGACCCTTGACAGACAAGATGCCGAATAGGCTAGAAAGGACAATCGCTTTTTGCCTGAAATACTTAAACGGTTAGTAATACCCAGACAAAAGGCTAGCAGTGCCCTTGGCTTACATTAAGGAAATATTTGGTGCTATTAAGCAACCAGCAAATCACGGGCTTACACTCATTATTTGAGGGTATGAATTGAGTGATGTCGGCCCTGAACTTGCAACCTCTCTCATGTACGCACAGCCAATTCATTAAACCAAAGGACCCCCACCTCGCCGCCCTCATTGAGTACACCTCTCAGCTTTTATGTAAGCCCCCAGGAACCAGGCAGTCAGCCGCATTTATTCGGACTGGTGAGGCTGTTTGCCTGGGCCACGATCCCACGTGGATTGAGCTCTTGGGAAACAGAGCCCCAGGGTTCACCCAGCCCTTGGCTAATGACAAGCATGACGAAGATTCTTCTGGGTTTCTGTAGGGCCCGTCTCCAAAGTCATACATCACTTTTCTAAGAGCCACAGGCACAGTTGAGAGGAACATTTCAAGTATTTGGAATGAGTAGAACTAAATGAGAGAGGAGCCCCAGAATTAAGCCATTGAAAATTAGTTAGGAAATTAAAATACATAGAATTATGGGGCCTTCCCCTCCAATATACCAACTTTCTAGTATTCTCGATTCAGCTCTACACTGCCAGAGTAAAGCTGAGCATCGACAATGTAGACCACCAACCCAGATAACTTAAGGCTGTCTGCTGGCTTTGATCCTTGGCAGGCAGTCCTGCTGTGCCTGAAGCATCCTGCAGAGGCCATTCTCCCTGAGCCACTGAGGCAGTTCGGTTGATTAGAAAGGGAGAAAGAAGCTCCTGGGTTTCCAAAATTCAGGGTGAAATGTTCACTCGGCAACCCAGTCCCTGCACTCTGCATGCACCCTGTACTTCCAGACGTTGCTGTAGATGCCGCTGTGCCCATGCCTCCCAAGGGGGCTTAGTGAAGGGGCAGTCGAGTGGACGGGGCACAGGCGTGGAGGCTGGCGCCAGACGGCCTACTCTGAATGCTGCCTCCGCCTCCCACCAGGAGTGTGGCCCTGGACAAGTGACTTACCTCTCTGTAGCTGGTTTTCCTCATCTGTGAAATGGGCATGACCATTACATGTTTCTCCTGGGATGGTTGGGAGTATAAATGAGAACATCCAGGCCCAGTACTTATAGCGACACTTTGTCCATAGTAGGCACTCATTACATTAATACGAGCTATTATTTTCATCTGCCAGCAAATGCGGCCTTTCTCCCTATCTCATCATTCTTATTTTCTCATTTCTCATTCTCCAACTTGCCCATATTCCCTTATCTCTCTCCTTTCTCTCTGTCTTAATCCATTCCGTTACTTTCTATGTACAATGCCAACCTTGGATGCAAACGAATCCCTTTTATTTCTTGCCTTCAGCTGTTCATGTTCTGCAGCTCCCTGTCTGCCCTTCCTAGAAAATCTCTAGTAAAAACTTTACCCAACCTCCAGCTACCATCACCATCCTCCAATATGTGCCCACACCCACGTATATGGGTACGTGCGCGCGCGCGCACACACACACACACACACACACACGCAGAGGAATATTACTATAAGGAATTGACTCACATAATTATGGAGGCTGAGAAGTCCCACAAGCTGCTGTCTGCAAGTTGGACGCCTGGTTAAACCAGTGGTGCAGTTTGAAGGCCTAAGAGCCAGAGCCGATGGTATAGTTTCTGTCTGAGTCTGAAGCCTGAGAACCAGGCGGGAGAATATACTAGTGTTCCAGATTGAGAAGTCAGGCAGAGACTGGATTCAATCTTTTTGTTCTATTCAGGCCCTTGATAAACTGAACATTGCCCACCCACGCGGGGGAGGGTCATCTGCTTTGCTCAGTCCACGGATTCAAAGGCTAATCTCTTCCGGAAACATCTTCACAGACACACCCAGAAATAGTGTGTTACCAGATTTCTGGGCACCCGTATTCCAAAAGTCAAGCTGACAAAGTTAACCATCCTACCTTCTCCCCTTTCCTCTGCTGACAAAGTTAACCATCCTACCTTCTCCCCTTTCTTCCCTTCCTCCCCTCCTCCCTTCCTGGCTTCCTTCCCTGCTACATTTGCCAATCGAATTGAATTGAATTCCATTTGTTTGGAATTTTCACTTCAACCTGACAAATTTTGATTGTTAAAATGAATTTATTGGTCTGGTAATAATCTTGACTATAAAATACCCATGGAAGTTCCCTGGTGAAAAAAAACAAATTTAAAAGAACCCTCCCCTCTGACATTAGTGAGCATACTCCCATGAAGGCCAACTATCTGAGATAATAATGACACATTTATATTAACAAATACCTCGAAGACCTTGACCGTAAGCATTGTTTTTCATCCCACTTTAATTTATAACCCAAAGCTTGAAGGTGAAGTTATTTTTTCTACGGTGTTTTCTTTTACAGGAAATGTGCACGCTTGTTAGCTGTCATTGTGACTACAAATTGAGCACAGAGGACAAGGTAGAAGGGAGAGACCTAGAAAGGAAAGAAAACAAATGTTTATTGAACAACGACCTGAGCCAGCCACTGTGGTTTATGTGATTCTCAAAATACTCTGCCTCGGGTGTTGGCAGCCCCATGGTCCGCTCAGAGAGCTGGGATGCAGGCAGGTGGGGCAGCCTCCGTGCTCTGCTCAGTGCCTGGGATCTGCACGCTGGGGTGTAGCAGTGTCCTGTGGCTGCCATGACAAATTATCACAGGCTGGGCAGCTTAAAACAACACAGATTTATTATCTTACAGTCCTGGAAGTCAGAAGTTTGAAACGAGTCTTATGGGAGTCATATTAAGGTGCTGCCAGGGCTGGCTCCTTCTGGTGGCCCAGGGTGGGGAGTGGGGGGTGGGGAGAATGTCTCCTTGCCTTTTCTAGCTCCCGGAAGCCGTCCTCCTGCCCTGGCCCGTAGTCCTGCAACACATTGCCTTTTCCTGCCTGGATTCCGTTGTCACCTGACCTTCTTCTGTAGTCAAATCTCTTATAAAGATACTAACGATTATATTGGACTCACCCAGAGAATCCAGAATAATCTCCCCATCTCAAAATCCTTAATTTAGTCACATCTGCAAAGTCCCTCTTGCCACATAAAATAACATTCACAGCAACATCCAGGAATTAGGATGTGGATATTGGGGGGCAAGAGGGGGATATTATTCAGCCTATTACATGGGGCAAAAAATGTCATATTGTGGGTATATAGAAATCTTTAAAATAAACAGCACTTCTCTCCGGAGTGTCCATTTTTTTCAATGATTTTTGGTATAAAGTTACATTTTAATGTTGAAACAGACATAGGATTATCTATCTATCTATCTATCTATCTATCTATCTATCTATCTATCTATATGTAAATGCAAAATTTGCATGACTTTAAAAAAATACATTTTTATCATAGACAATTTCAAATATTTGCAAAAGCAGTAAGAATATCATAATGAAACTCCATGTAACCACCACTCAGCTTCAACGATGATCAGGTTGTAGCTAATGTACTTTTATCTGCACTCTTGCCTGCTCCTGTTCTGGATACTGCGAAGCAAATTCTAAATATATCATTTTATCTGTAAATATTTCAGTATGTATCTCTGAAGGAGAATTTAAAAAAATAAAACCATAACGTTATCCCACCTAAAAATTAATACTAATTATTTAATTGCATCAAATATCTAGCCAATATTCAAATTTTTCCTGTTTGTCTCATTATTTCTTTTATAATTAATTTGCTCAAATCAGGAGCAAAGAAGATACACGCATTGCAATTGGTTATGACTCTGAAGTTTTGCTAAACATATAGGTTTCCTCTCCTTAGTGTTTTTTTTTTTCTTTCTGAACTTATAATTTATTTGTAGAGGAAATGGGTTATTTGCCCTGAAGAGTTTGCCAGTTGGATCCCACGGTGATGTTAGCCATGTTCCCTAGGCCATATATTTCCTGGAAAGTGAAGTTAGATCTAGAGGCTGAATCAGATTTAGGTTTTTTTTGTTTTTTGTTTTTTTGGCAAGAATGCCTCAGATTGGTGTGATGTCCTTCCCTCAAGAGGCACGTAATGTCTACTTGTCCCTATTTTTTGTGACATTACCAGCCAGTGATGGTCATTGCTGAAATCGTTTAGTGCATTTTACCCTGTAAAAATGGTGATCATATCCCATCATTCCTTCTACTACGACTTACTCATCCAGTTCCCAGTGGTAGGTGTTTGGGTTGTTTTTAGTCTTTGCTGTTGCCAATAGAGCTGCAACGCCTTATGTTTATGTTTTTATCATATTTCTGGAATTGATTTCTGAAAGCGAGAATTGTGCGTCAAAGGATACGCACATATGTCAGGCATTAGGTATCGCCAAATTCCTTTCCATAGAAGTTATAATACCTTACGTACCTATCAGCAGTGTATACAACTCCCTGTTTTCTTAGGCAAGAGCCCGGACAGCACGTTATACTGTCAAACTTCTGAATTTGTCCAGACTGATAGGTGAGCCATTGGTTTCCAGCATAGTTTAAACATCGGTGCGGTAGCGAGTCTTTTCACATGTGAAACATTTGCTTTTCTTTTACTGTGACGTCCCATCTCACAGCTCTTGTTGCAGTGCATAAGAAAAGATAAGAAAAGATAAGTTGAAGATACACTTTTGAAGTTTATTTATGTCTGCAAATGTCAACTGTGCCTGGATCATGACTTGAGTGGGTACATCATTCTAGTCTGGAATTTGTCTGAATTTTGAACTTTCCAGCTTCCTGAGCTGCTGATTAGAAATCTAATGCCCCTCTGATTCTTGCACTTTGCCCCTCTCTTTGAGACGTTGGAATTTTCTCTGCAGGTTAGAGTTCTCTTCTTTTACAATGCTCAGTCTTAGTGTGAGATTATTTCATTCCTTGTTCCGGCCAGTTGGTATATCCTTTCCATCTGTAGAGTCCTATCTTTTACCTCTGAGAAATTATATTGTATTATTTCTTTGACCATTTCTTCTCCTTTATTTTTTTATCTATTTGAACCACCTATTAGTTAGAGGTTGGACTTTCCAAACTGATTTGCCTATGCCTCTTATCTCCCCCGCCCTTTTTACATTTTATAGTTATTTTATTCTATATTCTGTGAATTTTATTAAACTTCATCTTCTAGTACTTCTGCGGTGCATACCACATTTTCTCAAATCTCTTGAAAGATGCATAATTTGACTTAAGGTCTTACTAGTATTATTCCAGATTCAGCCCTCACGTTATGATCAATATGTGTTGAGTTTAGAGAGCATCTTCTTAGTTAAAAGGGAGATTCATAGGCGTTTGGTATAGGTGATAAAAACTATTATGCCCTGATTGAGACCTTCCTCTGCTTGTGTCCAGAAAAATAGAAAAAAAAAAACCAAAAAACTAAGAGGGAAACAAAAGAGTGCCTCAAAAGGAAGTGAGGGGCTGACTTAAGAATTTTATACTGGAAATATATTCTTTCCTTACATGATATTATCCTTCAGAGCTAGCCTTTTTGAAAGAATATATTTTGAGAAATACAAGGCAGCATCAAACGTATAAAGTTATATTTCAACAATTTGGTGCAGTTGTGTGACCGCTATACTTAGGGTTCAGAGACCACAGTTCTGGACTGAAATCTGTGTATCTGTCAGGACTCTTGGTAGTAAATGACAGAAATCCAATTTTAACTTGCTTAAACACCAGTGGGGATTATGGGAACGTGCAGTGAGGGGTGCTAACAAACAGGAAACAGGGCAGTGGAAACTGGGGTGCTGCGGTTTCTCTCAATCTCACATCGTGCTTCTGAGAATCATTACCTGCCAGGCTGTTCCACACAGTTGAAGACATGACTGATGACAGCTCTGGGATCACGATTCAAGAGGCGAGGGTGAACAGAGAACACCCCCTCCAAGCTTTGGCATTAAAAAGTTCCAGAGATGGAATTGTACTGGCTAATTCTGGTACCTGCTCCTAGAACCTAGAGATGGGGCCAGGAAGGTGATGGGTAAGACTGATCAGAACCCGGACATA
>NW_006433378.1:21386535-21392135 GCF_000325575.1 Pteropus alecto | reverse complement strand
CTAGAACCTAGAGATGGGGCCAGGAAGGTGATGGCTAAGACTGATCAGAAAACTAGGACATAGCCTACCTCTGGGATGGGATGGGAGTGGTGAAGACTTTGGAGATGAGAAGCATCCCCGTCCCACAGCCACACTGCTGGAGCGGGGGAGAAAGGTGGAGCACTTTTCCCAAGAAGAGGGAAAGGGTGCTAGACATACAACAGCCCAGATGTCCGCTAATCTGTGCTGCTAACTAGATCCATGACTTCTGAACCACACCGGATCTCAGCTTTCCTATTTATAGAGTGAGGATTAAGCATCCCTGTCCCAGCTCAAATATATTATGATTTTTTTTTCCCTGAAAATCACATGTTCTTCTCATTCTTTTTTAACTTGCAGGAGAATTAGATATCTCTGTTAAAGACCGGAAAATCGTGATTCCACACATTTACTAGGAGAGGGAAACAGAACTATTTAAAGAATATCCTGCCTCCGAGGATTTTTAAAAAGATGAAGCATATTCCTGTAGTCATTGTTACACCCCTAGAACACAGATATAAATATCTTACCGTACTTTTCCCACAGCACATTTTCTCCCCCTAAGAAAGGCTCTGATTATGGCAGAAGGTCCCTTGGGGCTCAGTGTGCAGCATGGCATTCTCTTGGTGCCAGCTGGTCAGGAAGGCGGCTGCGGGTGCCATTTGGCTCCCAGACATATCTCTACCAGTAAGAGTTGGACCAAATGGTCCTCAAATGCAGCTGCAGCCAACTCTCTAAGTACTAAAGGGAACAGACGACTGACTTCCAGAGACCTGTAATCACAATTCATTGTCATTCTTATGGGTAACTGTAAAGAAGTGCAGGCAATTAAAATCTAGTCCATGATTGTAATCAGTAGCCATTAATTTCCTATGTTCCCCAAATTGCTAGAGCTCTTTTAAAAAGCCATAAATTCTTCCAGCAAAATTATCAAGGTCTCGTTTTTTTCTTCTCCCCCTTTTTTTCTGTTCCTTCTCTCCCCGGTTGCAGTTTGTCCTCCTCCCTCTCCCTCTCCGCCCCTCCCCTAGTGCTAGCCACTGATATTAAATCAGACTAGCATTTGTTCATTTACACCAAGGCTTTTAAACCCAGCCAGAAATGAGGGTTCAATCAAGTAGTCCAAGCAACAGGTATGTTGGCCAAGAAGGATTGAAGGATGAAATCAAAATGGAACTCTATTTTGAATTTTGCTTCCTACTGTGTCCTTAGAACCTATGCGGTAGCCCTGGATGAAGACAGGGGCAGTCTGTGCGTGGGGTTCCTCTGTTTGCCCCTCCAGATCCGCTCTCCATCCTGACTCACGTCCATCACATCGATATGCTCTGTGCCCTCTGGACTGCAGCTGGATTTGGACAACGGGGAGCTCCAGAAGGAAACTGAAGGGAGGGATGAGAACAAGGTCTGGGAATTTAATCTCCTGCCTCCCTCCCTGTGAGGTCACCTCATCTGGCGGTGTCCTTTGATGGAAGGGTGATCCGCTAAGGTGGTCTGTTCTTCACAACTCTTTTTCATTCTGGGTTCTTGTAACCTCTCCCTCTCCACATCCCTTTGGGACAAGGAAAGGGTGGTGTCAGCTCCAATGCTGTTAACTTGGGTTCCTGCATTATCCCTCGAGGTTCTCTTTGTTATCTGATGTTTTGTAAAGAATTTCTCCTCATATTATCAGAATTTGAGTACCCTCGTATGGAGTAGACGATTCTGCAGCCACTTTATTTGCAAACAGAATACCAATGACAGAATGATAGTATCCAATCCATCATGTTGATCAATACTGCAGTCTTCACTCCAGGATAAGAACTGTCCTCCTGCCCCAGGTAGGACATGTAGGTAGGCCCCTGCCTCTAGTGGGGGAAGGGTGTGTGGCTGGCTTTGTTCTCTCACTTCACCGATTCCCTTCTATTTCCATTCCTAGGTTAAAATAGGGGACAAAGCAGTCAGGGTAGTTTTCATTTGAACTGGTTCTATTACAATCTGGTTTTGCACCCTCTGGCCTGGCATGGTCAGACTCAACTCTCTCTACTGCCCCTTAGAAATTCCGTGCACTCCCACTCCCAGCTGCACACCCACGACCCAGGAAGGTCTCCCCTGGGGCTGGCCACTCCCCCAGGTCTTGGTTCTCCAGAGCCCCTTTCACACGTGGATGCTTGCTGCTGGAGAATCTTCATCCTTCCAGGTTATCTTCTTGGGCAGAACTTAAGATTGTAGGTGACCTATCCACCAGAAAAGTTCGCATCTGGTTGACAACTTACGTGGCTCACCTTTGTTGTGCCACTAAAACAGCTCAATAGCCAGCCTTTCCTGCTGGTCACTGTGTCCCCGAACACCTGGGAACCTGTAATTGGTTCCTTAAGACTGGGGGAGAAGCCATCAATGACTATGGAAGAGAGATGAGTTATCCAGATTGGGTTAAACCTGTGGGGACCCATTCCTAGAATTGGTGGTGATGGTAGTGGACGTGATGATGGCTTGATTCACTCTTATCCAAACCTCCTAGTTGTATAACTAAGAGGAAGAATGGGAATGGCTGTCCAGGTTGCCCAATAAAACCTCCCAGTCCAAGGTCATCTTACTCAAACATCTCACTTTGTCCCCACATAAAATATGACTTTGTGGGTACCTAAATATTACATATTCATAATACTTGAACTATAGAGGAGTTTGTTTGCACTGTGGCTGACTTCTCTATTAGGCACGGTGCCTAGGGCCCATGGTATAATTTTAGGTTCCCATGAAAATATTTTAATTTCTTTTAAAATCAGAAGAAAAAATAAACTTTTAGGTCAAAGAAAATGATTTAACATATAATATTTATACATTAGTCTTTATAACAATACAATTGTAAAATATAATAATAATAATAATAATTATTATTATTATTAATGGAGGAACAGGCTCACCAAGGCAAAAGTGTATTGGTGAGAAACTGCTCAGGCATCTCAGCTTGGCATTTCTTCTTTACTGGGACAGACTACTAGAAAATTTAAGTGTTGCCAATGGGAACCCAAAGTCCGAGGCAAAGAGATCATCCCTTAAATTCCGAGATTACTACCCACTTACTTAAAGAACATACGTAGGTTTTACAAACCTTGTACCAGAGCGTTTTTGCTTGACAGCAGCAGTCCAGGGAGGTCAGGCTCGCCTGCGCAAAAGAAGCAAAAGGAGGGAAGGCAATTCTGTGGGTGAAATAAAAACCTGAAATATCTGAAGCATTTTCCTCCAGGTGGAGGCTGATTAGCAAGGGCATGGTGAACTAAAGTATTTTCATGCATATTACATCTCTTGATCTTCATACCAACCCCGGTGCAGTACTGACCCACTTAATCTTTGAAGAATCGGACCTAGGGAAGGCAAATAGCCTTTCCAGTTTTCTACAATGTTACAACCTTGGTTACTACCTTGTGGAAGGGTAGATCAACCCCAGGTTTCTGACTCCAAAGCCAGGGACACTAAAATTGGAAGTAAAATGTATGTAGTTTATCTGACCAAGCCAAGTGGGTAGTGACTCAGGGCACACCCAAAGGGTCATAGGAGCAGACCCTGTCCTGGGGAGCACTTTTCTTTCCAGATATACTGCCAAGTTGCCCACGATGCACCTGGTCAGCTCCCCATCAGCCTTTCCCGCCATGATTTGTGGTATTAAAGTCAGAGGCTGGCTTTCTGGGGCAGCTGAGGAAGTGTGTGCTTATCACACAGAAGGGAGGCTTCGTGCAAGGGGCGAGTGGCTTCGGGATCCAGACAGCAGAGGCACTGCCATGCTTTCCTGCAACGGTGCTGCTGCACACACGTGCTTCTTCAGCCTTTTCCTTGCAGGGCTGGCTTGAATCTGGGGCCCTTTCCAGGGTCTCGTTCCAGCACAAAGGGAACGTGTGATGGGGTGGCTTCCCCACCAAACCCCTGTTTTTTCCACCTCAAGAAAATTTGGGAGACAAATTAGAGCCGTGCTATGAAACGTGGAGCTCCCAATATTGACAAAATCATTATCACCTGGGAGTTTGTTAGAAAGGCAAATTCTTGAGCCCACCAACCCATTGAACCAGATCTGGGACGGTAGGGCCCAGCAATCTGTTTTAACCAGCTCCCAGGTGATTCTTAAGCACGCTAAAGTTTGAAGGGCCGTAACATCTCGGGGACAGACGAGGCCATAGAAAGCAGATGAGCCCCAACTCCTCTATCTCTGGGTGCTACTGGGGACGACATACTCGCTTTAGCAACCACAGTGAAGGTCTCGGTCAGCGGTTGGTAAGTCAGTCTGGGGCGCGTAACTCTGTCAAAGACACTGCCCCTCCCACGTGAGTGGCTGCTCAAGTAAACTGTCACAACTCCAGCAACCTCAATTTTTAAACGACGAAACACCTGACGCAGGCGCAGCGAAGGTCTAGCTCAGCCCGACAGCGAGCATGCGCACTAGCGGCCTGCTCTCCCGTCTCTCCTCCCTCAGGCCCCGCCCCTAATGCCGCGGCCCCTTCTTGGCCTCCGTCGTCTCGCCACGCCCCACGCATGCGCGGAGGCGTTTTTCTCCCGTGGTGCTTCGCGGCGCGGGCGATTTGTAGGTAATGGCGGGTGTTTGGTCGCGGGATAGTTGCAAAGAATGCTCCTCCACCTGCTGTGCATGTGGCAGCTGTGCGAGCGGCGACAAGGGCACGTGGAGCGATCCCTCGTTATTAAACCGGCGACTCTCGGAGGATTCAAGCCGCCACACGCTGCAGCAGAAGTGGACGAACATGTGGAACTCTTTGAGCGGGGACGCGTCTGTGGCCTGCGCAGAAAGGACGCAGCGCCAGGAGGCTGCGGAGCCCGCGGAGGAGGAAGACAGACCGCTGGTTTTTTTGTGCTCCAGCTGCCGACGACCACTGGGTGACTCATTGAGCTGGGTGACCAGTCAAGAGGACACCAACTGCATCCTGCTGCGCTGTCAGTTGAGGGGTTGAGAGTGGGGTGGGACTTAGGGCTGCCTCCTTCCAGGTGTGCCGCACCTGGGCGGCCCTGGAGCATGCGGGGTGGGGTGGGTGCTTTGGGGCTACCCAGGGTCTTTACAAGCAGAAAAATCTAAGAGGTTGCGCTGTCTCAGGAAAATAGCAGGAGAAAGAGGGTCACCCCTGCACTTTGGGCTCACGAGTGGCAGGTCCTTTTCTGGGGTCCCCCATCTATTGCTCAGTAGCGATTAAATCAGCAGAGTTGTGAGCATTATTCGGTAAAAAATGACCAACTGAATTGTAAGCATTTGGGATATAGCCACTCTTTATTACTCCCTACAGAAGTCAGTGGGCCGTTAAATGGTAAATAATATTGCAAATTGCTTATTTAGGAAATTAAGCTGTTCAGTTACCCGCTCTCTGCAAGGGGTGTCAGGATTGATTTCTCACTTATTTGTTGTATCAGCAGCAGCCTTTACAATCTGAAGTGTTTCGACCATAGGAAAGACAGAACACAATGCTATCAAAATTTTTAAAAAAATTTTTTTAAAAAGGAAACCAATAACCCCATCAAAATTGGAGAGGAAGGCAGGAGTTCTAGCTTTTAATCTCTGCCCTACCAGTAGTTTGTATGCTCCCCTCCCCCTTCCCTTGTTTTGTTGCTTTTAT